>NW_014577109.1:737697-744021 GCF_000485595.1 Priapulus caudatus | reverse complement strand
GACGGTGCTCCGGCGCAGCTGGGCCCGGTCAACACTGTCCCCTGCTCGGTCTTTCTCGGATACAACGCATGTCGCTCCACAGCCGCTTTGTGCTACCCCTGTGCACACCTTCCCGCGATCACGATTCACGCTCCCACTGCGACCTGAAAAGTATGTGGAAAGCCGGGAAAGCGCAGTCCATGGCAAATCCATGGCGTGCGTGTGACCCTTGGTGTGACGCCATGTAGCTTCTACTAGTAGTCTTACAGTACGCTTTTTGACTGCTTATCACGCCTCACTGCGATCCTATGCGTTCCAGTTTTATTCTTCAGGTGCGCTCGTGCAATGCGCTCCCAGCTGCGCTCTGTACGCTCTCAGGCACTTCTTACTAGTGCTCTCAATACGTTTGCAACTCGCTCACTGCGCGCGTGCCGCAGTTGATTAATTTTGCAGGTTGGACGTCTGTACTTTTATGTTTGCGAATTGGTGATTTTTTTGTTTATAGTTTAAGTTAATATAACTTATTTAAGACACTTTAAGAAGATTACAAGCAAGGCATTATTGCATAAAGAGAAAAACAGAACAACACTCAATTTTTATTTTTACTATTACCATATTTATTTTCAAACATACAAATATTGTGTACTGTGTTACTTGTGAACTTTTGAATATGTCTTTTTTGCACCCGACTTTTTATATATGCTATTCTTCGCCACGGGGCACAGGCCTGCAGTGTGAATTGAAGTACAGGCTGAGGTATTCTCGTTGTTCTTGGCTGCAGTTGGTGTAACGGGTTGTTCCCTCTAATGTTGTTCAGCTCATGCATGTTTGCATCAGCCCTCAAGCACCTGGGTGCTAGCAGTTGGTGGTTGACAGTGCTCCGGCATCCAAGCAGCATTCTGAATGGTTAGGTAATGCAGTCTCATCAAATTATGAAGACAGACGCAGGCCTCGACGTCAGTCGTTATTGGTGATCAGGTTCGATGCCTCTGCATGGTGGTCAGAGAGAATCTGCCAACCGTTGCGGCAAGGGATGCCAAAGGGCGTTCTCCAACAACCGCGAAGCCCTCTAGATATCCTGTAGTTGGTAGATCCTTCTTGCTCTTTGGTCACTTCTTGCCGCATCGTGAGTTAAGGCTTCATCATGTGCGGTCCGCTCGCTCGAACGCATCATCAGCAGGAAGAAAGGATGATGTCCCTGTCGTCATTTGGGGTAGGGGGTCTGCTGGAGGAAGACAAATGGTCCCATCTATAGCCCACTAATTCAGCTGCTGAATCATTGGAAAGATCTGCTGCATCTTGACATGTGTCCGTGCCCTCCAAACATCTACCAGAGAGGAACTTATTTAGTCCGATCGGACGAGGCCCATGTAAACAATGGAAAAGAAGCTTGTATAAGTTGTGATAAAGGCTTCCACTGTTCGCTGTGGCTTTCGAGGCAACATGTTTTCCATCAAGGGCTCCACAGGCATGAGGACCGTTCCATCTTACGTGCAACATTTCAGCAAGAGCGGGCACGCCCTTCTTCAGGGAGTTGCGACAGCTGCGATGACTTCCTTCCTTGTACTCATCGACGATGGCCCTGGCAGACTTCTCCGTACTAGGACAGACGTGCGTGTTATGATGAATCTTGAAGTCACAACTATACTGGCGTACTTGTTCACAGTTGCTAGGGGCGCATAGTAATTGCAATCATTCAACCCTGGCGCTTCTCATATGCTTCCTATACGCAGGGTGTTCTTGTTTTGTGCTATCTTGCGCACCAAGTCTTGCTAGGAGCTCCCCATGCAAACATCTTTGGTTGTACGTCTCAGCGAATTAAAGAAGGATGCCAGGATCTTCGTGTCGTGAGGTTCGGCATTAGGCCACTGATAGTGGTTCTCTCAACAGTGCATCTCCTCTCCCTTCTTTTTCTCGTCTTTCTTCTCCTTTCCTATAATGTTGACAAGGGCCTGGTCATGCTTGTTGCCTGCATATGTGCACTGAACTGTAGTTACAATTTAGCCACATTCTGCCTTGTCTGCGCGCCATGGTGAAGAGCAGCCCTGAATGCACAGCTGATTGTGTATAGAAGATGAACGCTGTATTTATCACGAAAAAATGCCCGGTCTGCCGCGCCGCAGGGCTCCCCGGAGATTGTCTGGCTACCATCACTGTTGTGGTGTGGGGGCGGGGGGTCAGTGGAAGTGGGTATCGTAATAGAACGCTCTGTGAGCCTATTGCCAAACGTGCGGGAACAACGCCTTGGGACGTATTGACGAAGCCGTCGCTATTCTCCAGTGGCCAGGCGCAGTGTAGACGTAGAAGGAGCGGGAACAAGCCAGAAGCCGTGCTGGTAAAGCGCTAGATACGGCCGCAAATAAGAAGCGGGAGAGGCACGCGTATGGCAGAGCAATGATCATACAGCGTCGCCCAAACCGAGTCGCAGGGGACGTTTCTGCGACCCATAGTCGCTCTATGCGGTTGTTGCCTACGCCACGATACGCTCATGTAGTTCGATTTGCGCTTGCCACGGACTGTACTGCGTCATTACACCGCTCCATTACAGAGCGCCGACCGCCTGCGCTTGTTTTGATCCGGCGACCAACACATAGCGCCGAGGTTTGGCCGCTCAAGGTAGCTCATGTCGACCCTTTTTCCGTCCGTTGACAGTTTCCCTGCGTCTCAACCTAATTTACCAAAATTCGTTCTCAGAGACCTTACTGCGCTTTTCTTCGTGCTTTCATTACTTTTCAGTCGTAGTGGGATGTGCGAAGTGATCGGGGAAGCGGCTTGTGACAGGGGGCTATTATATACGCACCGAAACGCGCATTACATAACAACAGAGGACGCATAAGTGCATACGCTGCATCTCTCGCGCTCTTCCGGTTGCATCGTTCCGATGTTCCCGAATGTTTAGACATGGATAAGTCGATGTCTGTACCTTGATAAAATGGGTGCTAATTTCTCTCACGGTCAGTTAGATAGTGTAGCCATATATTTCACGTGTTGAATGATGGGATCGGGGGTACGGCGAGTGGTATAATATCATAATTGGCAGTTACAATAGTTACACAAATTACACTATGCATAATTTCCGTCATTAATTGTCCGGTTTACAACATATAGTGTATGTCTGGATTTTGTAACGATTTCAAGTAACTGGCTGACATATTACAAGACAATTTATCAATGTGTGAATGCAGGGGCAGAATAGCATGTGGTCACAAGTTCTTGTCATATGGGTTGATTTTACAATGGTCAATTGCTACATGTTATAGTGCGGCATTGGGTTATGGGTAACAATTAAAGTAACGGTTGACAAAGAGAGAACGCGACTTATAACAAATATAAGTGGCATAATTCACCATGTCACAATTTATGTTGCTGCACGAGGCGAGAGAGATAGTCACGCACGCGGACACACGAGCAATATCCAACGTAGGAACGGGGATATGCCTTTGCCTTACTCTCAGGTGCACACTCTAGATTTGTGTGTAAGTCTGCAGTGCCGGGCCAGGCCAGCGTGCGCACGGTCAAATTATCTCATTTCTATGCTTTTATAGGCGTCTATAAGACATTTCTACATATAGTGTATATAGATGCAAATTAGTGTACTTTAGTGCCGAGTATTACAATACAACAGAAAATATCCGAAAATAGTGCCTTTGTTCAGACGAAATAACAATTTGGCGAAAATGGCTACTGTTGTCCGTGCCTCCGAATATGATATATCTATGACGTACATGGGTTTTTTGATTGTTACTCGCACTGAGTATAGTGTATAAATATTTACTGCTTACTACGTATATTATAGTGT
This sequence comes from Priapulus caudatus, assembly GCF_000485595.1. Classification (NCBI taxonomy): domain Eukaryota; kingdom Metazoa; phylum Priapulida; class Priapulimorpha; order Priapulimorphida; family Priapulidae; genus Priapulus; species Priapulus caudatus. The sequence continues at coordinate 740,243 of NW_014577109.1, read as the reverse complement.
GACGCGTAAAATCAGGTTCTACTACTACGTCACTACTATATGTGTGGCCGCTGGCAAATCAGTGTAGTGACGCTAAACGAATTTTGTAGTGCAATTTTTGTTTGAAATATACATTTATAAATCAAGTAGGCGCGGGACTTTCTTTGTAAGTGATGTTAAAAAATGTCGGATTTCAGATCATTCATTATGAGTTCAGCTACTTCCCGTCGCGTATCTTTCCCGTTATAGACCTGATTCGATTCTGGATATACAGTGCTAATAGCTGGTTCAATAACAAGTTACTTCTCCATAGGATGATGAATATTTCATCGGAGTCTCTATTAGTTTGCAATGCTAGATAAAGTTTAGGTTCAGTTAGATTTCCAAATTAAGTGACTTTAGTTTTTTCTATTATTTATTGCCAACTTTTAACCCTCTTTCAGACTTACATTCCGTTATGTGGGAAAAAAGGGCCTGGCTGAGTCCAATTTAACTTAAGGATGCAAACTCAAAAGATTCCGGTAGCCATAGTCTATTATTGAGGCTAATTTAGTAACTTTGCTAGTTAGTTTTTGACTATAAAACCATTACATATGTTGGAAAGCGTGAGCTATTTTACATTGCGAAATAGATTAATTAAAAAAGAATTTTCGAGTATTTCAATCTACCCCCCCCTACCTGTGAAAGCTGAAGCTTTTTTTGAACACAAATTGATAAAATTATTTTTCACTTTAAATTAAAAAAAAAAATTTAAACAGGGTTGTTATGTGTAATTTTTTTGCATTTTTTAGAAAGTCATATGCATTCATTTACTATTTCAAGGCTTTTTGAAAACCTAAAACTATGGTACAACAGTAGGATTATGGTTTTATATACAAAACAGAGTTAGTTAATCTCACGAAAAAAATTTCAAAAAATTGGCTTTGAATGGGATACTGTGTCCTTAAAACGGGTTATGAATGACATGTTAGAAAAACAACAGATAGTAGAACAGATTGAGCATGAGCATACATACATACATAGTCGATTATTTTACAATTTATCTCTTTTTCCGTAGCCGTACAGCAGCTCCTTGTTTGGTGGATCATCGAACTCAATAATTCTTCTCTAATGATAATTTCCAAAAGGCAAGGATAGGCAGCATTTCTTTGTTTTTGCAAACACGTGCAACTGAGAAGGGTTGTCACTCTGTTTGTATGCACTTTACACATGATTGACCGCCAGTTTCTAGTTTTTGCGGTGCATGGCTGTAGTTCTCTTGAAATCGAATGTTCTCCTTGTTGGCGACAGAGGAAAAAGGTCGACCCTTCTTTTTTATGAAGCTTCGTCCAGCAACAAGACCATCGATGACCTCAGTTGTGAAATTTTTCTGGTCTATTTTATTTCCAGGGTTCAGTTCCTTGTATATGATGAAGGCCTGCACAACTGACAACCGCAAAAAATGGTAAAAGATTTGCAGGTACCATGTAAGAGACTTCATGTGTCGGCGATAAGTCGAAACACGCTGGTCTGACAGATCAACTCCGCCCATGTATGTGTTGTATGTGTTTATAGCCACAGGCTTCTTGATGGCAAATTCTCTCACTCCATCTTTAGTTTTCTCGCGTCTCTGCACTTCTGTGTCGCCTAATACTTGCGGACCTGGAAGATTTGTGAGCAGATTCACCACACGACTATCTTTCCATGTCACAGCAGCCATGCGACCTTGCATCAGCGTAATGCTTTCTCCTCGCTTCAGTTTTTTTACAGCAGGTGCAGTCTTCTTCATTTTTTCAGCTGGCAGTCCTTTTCTGTTACTTCTCACTGTTCCACATGACAGCGTACCCTCCTGCTCAAGACGTTTCATCAGTTCAACGCTGGTGTAATAATTGTCCATGAACAAATGATGTCCGCGACGTAGGTATGGTTCGAGGACATCCATTACCGTTTGTGTTGTTTTCGACACGTCGGTATCAGCTCTCTTGCCAGCATACGGGATGACATTGAGCACGTATCCCGTTTTTGACTCGGCAAGAGTAAAGAGCTTTATGCCCCATTTCGTTGGTTTGTTTTGAATGTACTGCTTTATTTTCAACCGGCCCTTGAATTTTATCATTGTCTCATCAATAGCAATTTGACATCTGGGACGGTAGACACGTTGAAAGCGACGGGTGAGGTACGTAATTAGAGGCTGAATTTTCCATAATTTATAATTTTTGTCGATAGTAGGGTCTCGGTTATCTACAAAGTGTATGTAGCGAAGAATCGTAAGAAACCTCCTGCTCGACATCGTAGTGGCAAATCCAGGGGTTTGAAGCAACCAGTGTTTTGTCCAGTACTCAGCGGTTCTGCCTTTTTTCTCAACAATGCCCATTGCTAACAAAAGACCAAGCCAGCTTTTCAATTCAGGAAGAGTAATTTTATCCCAAGCCACTTTGTTGTTGCCGTCCTCTCTACACTGATCAGCATACAAATTAGTCTGAGTTACAATATCCTGTAGGATGTAGTCAGTGAAAAAATTGCAAAAAAGCTGAATCGGAGACAACAGCTGAGGGTCTGTTGGTCCTACTGTGGCTTGATCAAAGTTC
>NW_014577109.1:737332-737687 GCF_000485595.1 Priapulus caudatus | reverse complement strand
ACATACATACATAGTCATTATTTACAATTATCTCTTTTTCCTAGCTACAGCAGCTCCTTGTTTGGTGGGATCATCGAACTCATAATCCTTCTCGTAATGATATTTCCCAAAGCAAGGATAAGGGCACATTCTTGTTTTGCAAACACTGCAACTGAAGAATGTTGTCACTCTGTTTGTATGCACTTTACACATTGACGCAGTTTCTAGTTTTTGCGGTGCATGGTGTAGTTCTCTTTGAAATCGAATGTCTCCTTGTGGGACAGAGGAAGGTCGACCCTTCTTTTTTATGAAGCTTCGTCCAGCAACAAGACCATCGATGACCTCAGTTGTGAAATTTTTCTGGTCTATTTTATTT
>NW_014577109.1:727301-733636 GCF_000485595.1 Priapulus caudatus | reverse complement strand
GAGAGAGAGAGAGAGAGAGAGAGAGAGAGAGAGAAAGAGAGAAAGAGAGAGAGAGAGAGAGAGAGAGAGGGAGATCATTAAAGTTAAGGGAGGGTCTAAGATCTCTTCAGTTAAGAGAAAAGTTACGAGAATTTTTAATTCTTTTAACTTTACGAAGTTTCTGTCAACGCTCTAAGTGAAAAAGTTAATGTTAAGGGAGGGTCTATGATCTCTTAGGTTAAGAGAAAAGTTACGAGAATTTTTAATTCTTTTAACTTTACGAAGTTTCTGTCAACGCTCTAAGTGAAAAAGTTAATGTTAAGGTTAATGTTAAGACTAATTTGTTTCTGACAACGGCCCCATGGTCTTTACTTAGGCAGTAAAACACAGTTTACAGGAGAGGGGACAATGCCATCAAAATCCGATAGCCAATAGCATACCTCTTAGACGTATTTTTCTGATGAAGCTGCTGCCTTTAAGAGGTGACGTTTGTTCCTGGCTCATTTTAACTTGATCAATTCAACGCTGCACCTATTTCTGCATCCACTCCACCTCTGCCCCATCAGGGAGAACACCCGCTCGACATGCGCATTGGAAGGAAGAATACTCAGTACAAATGAAAACCAAGGTGTTAAGGTTCTTCAAGTCCTTGCATGCAGTGAACACCTCATTCCACCGTTCTACAACAGAGTTCTTTGGATCCAACTTTGGCATCACTGAGGTCAAGCTACAGAACTTCATACAGTTCATCAACTGAAAGGCAGTCTTGTAGATTCAGTCTCTCCATACAGTCTACTAGAGAGTTGAAAGTTGGTTCATCATCCAAGGTCAGGCACTTCAGAGCAAAGAGTCGATTTCCAGCTGACAAATCAACTCTCTTCTCCAAGTACTCGCTGACTACTTTGAGGGATTTACAGAAGTTGCTGGTAATTCTCTCCTTCTCACTGACAGGGATTTTTGAGAGAGAACATTGTGTTTGATATCCAAAGAAGCCATCGTTGAATATCTTGCAAAGCTTGTCATGTAGCCGCTTTACAACACCGAATAGCTCGGGGGATGATATGGTAGCTGATTGCAGTTTAAGGCTGGCCTCTTCAAAGATGGGGAACAAGTTTGCAATGAACATGAAGAAGATAGCAACATTGTTGGTTGATACAGAGTTGTCATCAGTCTCGGCTTGCTTCTCATCGATCTGCAGAAGCTTTCTGACATGTTTGCAGCTCTCAGTACTGCTGAAGTAGGAATACAATGCTGGCCATACTTTTAGCATGCGGTCAATGGCTTTGTCCAAGGACAGCCAGCATGTAGGAACATGCCTAATGACAGGGTAAAAAATGCTCTTTTTTTCACCAGAGCCATTTTTCTGACTTGTCAAAAATTTACCAGAGCCATTTTTTGAATTTCCAGAGCCATTTTGTATGTATCCAGAGCCATCATAGTTTCAACTTTTCGAAAACTACGCAATATAATGTACTCTTATTTTATTTGTGGGGATGGGGACATCAATGTAATTTGTATGGATTATTAATTCCATGAGTGTGTCAAATTTGTTGTTAATACATGTACTTATAATTATATTTACATTACTACATAGCAGTAGCACTAATCACACTTGTAACTCATGATCCAAACATCCTTTGAATCCATTCGCATTCACAATGCCGCCTCTGAGGCTCCGACACCTCTGACCTCTCCCATCTTCCAAGTTTTATCATAGTACCATACTACCATTCTGTGAATTTCTGTCCACCATTCCCCTTCTCTGTTCTCACTCATCTCTCTCTACATGTACACATGCTTCACTAGTCACTACTGCTAGATTGCTTATTGCTTTGTTACTCTGTAATAAACAATTAAACATACAGTATGAATCACATTATCAATTTATTTATAAATGTTCTTACAGCACACAACAAATCAACTATGGCAGGCTGAATCATGTTGAACATTCAACATGGCAATGATGTCATGGCTTTTTTTCGGCTTTGTATTTTGTTTCTGTTTTTTTGCTACACATGTGGCTTACATAAGTCTTGTCTTAATCATCATCAAAATCTGAATTGTCTTCCATCTCCAAGAAAGATCCATCGTCAGTTGGTGTTGCATCTCTACTAGTGGTAACAGTCATGGGCCGACTTCCAGATGAAGTAGCAGTCAGTCCAATGCCCTGTCAGACGACTCAGACCTGTCTGACCACTTACCATATGGCAGAGTGTGTGGTCTTCTACTTTGCTTTCCAGCTTTATACCATCTTGCTACTGCAGGTTCTACTTTGTAGTCCTCTTCATAGGGACCCTCTAGGGAAATCATCATAAGGTCATCAAGAGTTTTAGTGCTCAGTCTTACTCTCCAATCTGACTTCATGCGATTCATGAGAGAGAACACCCTTTCGACTTTTGCGGTCGCCAAAGGAATGACTTGCACTATTTCCATGACATGGAAGAAATTAGGAAAGTCCTCCTGCCTAGTTTGAAACATCTTACACCAAAATGTATTCCAATACATTCCCCCACTGTAGTGCCGCTGTGCTACCTTTTTCAGTCGAATCCACTCACTCGGTGCAACATCAACATCACATCCTTAAGCTATCAGGATATCCTTGAAATGGTTCAACAATATTTTTACATCTTTATCACCATGCTCTTTGAGTTCCTCAGGCCAATTCTTTAGGTCAAGGGATGTTATTGCAGAGAGAACCTCATTGGTCGAAAATGACCCAAACCTCTTCTCTAAACAACTGACTAGTGGTTCAATGTGCTTTTTGTACGACCGAGAGAAATCAGCATTTCCTTCTTCTAACCCTTTCAGATGAACACCACGATAGATTCCCTCACTGCAGTTATTTTTCACTCACTGTACTTTGGCACCTTCATATCCTTCCATCATATCACCAAGAACGTGTTGTGTAGTAGCTACTTTGTCAATGACGTCAGGAACACTGATGTTATCTCTCTGGAAACTAAGGGAAAGGTAGGAGAGTTCATCGAGGACATCAATGTACAAAGCCATATGAAGAACAAATTTAAGAGAGGTTATTTTCTTTATCATCCTCTTAGCCTTCGATACATCTTCTGCTTTGACATCCGGTTTTCCATCTGACCCAATTTCATTCAGATGAGCAACTACACTGGGGTAATTCTTCTCAAAAGCTGCAAGTGCTCTTCTGCGATGGTCCAACCAACGAGTTCCATCAACACGCGTTGGTCGCAGTATTTTCTCCTCCAAGAGGTTGGCCATTTTATTCAGCTCCCTCATCCGTTTAGGAGACCGGCGGTAGAATGATGAGTAGGACGTCAGAAAGGCATCAATCTGAAAAATAAAAACAAAATTAACTTAAAAGCAAAATTAACCACATTTTTGCACATGCTGTTATATGTGTATTAGGCTTGAAAAACAATAGTACAATAGAATATATTACAAAGAAATTAAGAATCAAGATGGGAAAAATTACATATAAAACCAAGTTACCTCTGTGCTGAAGTAGGTGTTTTTATAGGCCGCTCTGGCAGCCAATTCTAATCTGTGGGCAACACAGTGTATCCCAAGGAGCCATGGCATCTCCTCAGCAAGCTTTGCTATTATACCGCCTTTGCTGCCGAAATTTGTGCTAGCACCATCTGCGCCACATCCAATCAGCTTCGTCTTCCAATCCGGAATATCATGGCTGGTGAACAAGTCATTGATGCACTGCAGAATTCCAGTTGCTGTTGCACTTTCAACGTCATTGATACTGGTATATACAAAATAGACATTTATTGATTTTTAAATTTTTTTTGAATTAGAAATGAATTTAATTATGTGGTCAATGGTCATAACTGTCATATCAGATATCACTGTTATGGAGACAGTAGTGATCACAGTATTACAAATACATATTTACTACATAATTTTAATAAACATTAAACTTGAGACTTGACTTTACAATGCTCTGTAAACTTAAAGGGTGGTAGATTTTAAAGTTAATTTGTGAATGAAAAAATATCAGGTTAAAAAAGTAACTTCATATATGATCAAAACAGTCATTGGCAATTTTGAATGTGATGCAACTTATACTAGTTTTTATGGAAATAGAAAATCTTTAAATATACTAAGTACTTATAAAGTTTAAAAAAAGTTCTAAAATCATACCAGTAGTCCAGTAGACCAGTACTTACCCAAAAAACATCATTCGTGGCATACCATCTTGAAGTAGGGTCCCTATATACAGAGAGTTGCACCATGACGAGTCGGAAAACTATCGGTCACGTGGTCGCTGTACGACATGTTGTTTCCAAATAGATACGCACGGCTATGGCCGTAAGAAAGTGTACAATTAATTTATCATATGGCGCGAACAATTTGAGTTACATTTCTAGAAATCTAGATACACATAGACACATGTCTTAGCTATAATCTCTGTAAATTTTGAGTTTATTAAAGCACGATTAGTCTAATTAATTACTACGGAATAGTGTACAGCGTATCCATACAGCGCTGTACTTAAGCGGCAGCGGTGTGGATCCATTTGGAAACAACATGGCGTCAAATCCTGAGTTGGCGCAACTCTCTGTATACAGGGACCCTATCTTGAAGGTACTTCACATACATGATTTCGTTTTCCACGGTGCTTCTGTCAGTGCTGCCATCTATGAGCACACTGATGTAGCGGGAGTTCCTTATTGCACCATCTCCCATGCTTCGGATCTCTGTGGCAAGAAACTCTGTGAAAACTTGGGCCTGCACAGGATTCGTATACGAGTCACCAAGTTCCACCCCGTGCCTGGCAGTACTCCGGGGGACATAGACCCTCTCAGCCCTAGCTGCAGCGGCCGCATACAGCTACAATGCCGTCACACACGTGACATCAGCAATCCAGCATTTCTGATCGCAGCGCCAAGATTTCGAATATATAAACCGGTGTAGCAACATTACTGCGTGCTTATTGTGACGGATTTTTTGACATACTTGAAGATGAGATATATCTATCATAGATATATTTAAGTGTGACTAGGTTATTTTGAGGTTTAATAGCTTGACACTAGTCCGTTAAATACGCTCCTCTAAAATTTCAGGAATGTCTTCTCTGCGTGATTTATCAAGCTGTTTAAGTCCAATTGTAGCCCAATTAGGCAGTGTACTAGTTTGTAGGATAATTGGTGCAGTTCTAAAATCAAAATTCCTTTCATAAGCCAATTTCGTTAAATAGTATACAGAAAGGAGTGTATTGGGTTTTTACATGTGCTTATGTTTCGTGTGTTTTCAACGGATTATTTACATGAAATGGGATTACCACTTGGAATAGTTATTATAAACTTCATTTAAGATGTAAGTAACAGTCCTACCATTCTATGAAATCAGCTTTTTGACCATGTGTTTTTGCTCCTCTCTTAGAAAGCGTTTCTTTTAATAGAGGAACTGTAAACTTTCTGACCTCTCCAGAAGCCATTGTTTTAGCTCAGAGTACACGCGAGCTATCTGCGGCGAGTAATAAATATTGGCGAGTCTTATTTTAGTACTTCCACCATGTACCAATTTTTATTTGGATGATGGACCATTTGTCCAGCACACTAAATTTTTACCCACAAGATAGTTCATGGATATCAATTCATTACATTGATGAAAGCGTACACTGTATCTTCTTCTTTGTTTGTTGGAACCAGTTTTGAGTTAATTAACTAAAACACTAGTTTCTAGGGAAAACGTTTGTCGCAGCACGTGTCAATAACTTTTTTATACATTGATTTACTGCCCTTGAACTTACCATTGTGTCGGACAGGACATTTTATGTAAACTGCAGAAGATTACAATCACAAGACAATTACAATATTGAAGCCGTGTACAAATAATTTAAAACTAAAGAATTTTTATAATTTGCTTCAAGAACGGTATGCTTAATATTCAGGGGTGTGAACAGCTAGCAATATTTTTGGCTGGTACTCAAATATTTCAATGAAAGTGGCCGAAGGCCACCACACACAGCAGTGGCCGGAGGCCACTGTATGTTGGCCGCAGGCCAACATGCCGTAGCCTTACCAAAAGGAGGCCGAAGGCCTTCTTTTGGTAAGAAGCGTAGGCCGGGGGAGTTCGAGGGGGTGTCCCTCGAGGAGATTTTTAAAGAATTCATATCCAAAAGATGTAAATCTGGGGCATCTTGACACCTATGACATGAGTAAGATCAGTACATAAGTATGGAGACAGATTTTAAAAGCATTGTATTCAGAACACAAAAATTAGTTGTTTCAAAATCTGTCAAGAGTCAACAAATCCTTCTGCTAGGAATTAAGGTATAACTATAAGAAATGACATATAAAAACTCGGACATTTATTGCTACACACACACGCACGCACGCACGCACGCACGCACGCACGCACGCACG
>NW_014577109.1:714783-726553 GCF_000485595.1 Priapulus caudatus | reverse complement strand
CGCTCCCGATATCATGTTTTCGGGGGCTCTTTTTGTCATGTTTTCGGGGGCGAAATCGCCCGCCGCCCCCGTGTATTTTTTCCCCTGGCGGGTTGACAACGGACTTGGCGGGTATCTGCCTCACCCCCCTAAAATTTCTCAACGAATCTACACGAATTGGAATACCCATCAAATTAGAATATAAATCGGCGGATTTCCGCCATTTGGCGGGACATTCACACCCCTGAATATTAAAATGTCAAAGACTCAAGAGAAGTATAGGTCCTTACAACATTGACCAAACCAAATATTTTCATACACTGTCGGACGGGACATGTGTTATTTCAATTCTGTTAATGCCATAACAATTTTATTGTCATGTCCAAAGGACTAAACCATAGTCCAATGCCAATCGATGATGTGTTGCGTCTCTTGAGAAGCATTTGTGGATTTCACAAAATGTTCCAGCCATCTCATGAAGAGCTTTGCAGCAGTCCACCCACCTGGATTGGCATATCCAATTGATTGAGGCACTGCCCCTGTTGTGTTATGTTGTTGCGTGTCTTGTTTATACTGTTCTGATTAACATAACACAAATAAATGAACTAAAATGCTTGTTCTGAATGTTTATTGCGTACCCTTTCTTCTTTGAGCCACTTTATATAGAAACGCATGCGCGCAATCATATAGTTGGTATCACAACAGCCCCGGTCATCAATACTTCTGCCATATTTTAATTGGAAAAATAAATATTGGAGGCATGTATACACCGGCGGCATTCATTGCACAGCTAAGTGTGACCGTTTTCCCCCGTTCTCCGCTGGTCAGTTTGGCCACTTGCGGGAATTTCTTTGGATTAACTGAACGTTGTTTATAAAAAATGAAAATACCACGGAAACTGGGTGATGAGTTGAAATGACATTTAAGCACATTTTCTGCACATTTGCGTCATAGTTAAACTGACCATAGTTTCGCTGTACTATTACTCATGAAACTCTGAAGCAGTTTCTTACAGAAAGCACACAGGAACACTACACTGGGTACTGGGTACTTGATTCTTGTTTTGTCCGAACAACCTTCATTTCGGCACCTCGCTGCATTCTTCAGATGGACAGCTACTGGAAGGTGCTTTCAAGATTTTCCCCTCATTGCAGTTAATGGAAGAGCAGTGCATCACTGTCTAGACCAGAAGAATAAAATCGTTTACTGTAGCTGTTACTTGTCGCTGTCCCACTGTCGGAGGGCTGTCACCTGCAGGAATTCCATTCTTTATCCAACTACCCAATGCATCATGCCATTGCCCCAAGGTGCACCGAGTAGCATGACTTCGGTTGTATAGGGTGCAATGTTTGACTATTAAAAATTGACTCTCAGTCTCAAGTCACAACCAGTGCATAGATAGCACCTAACAGATCAGCATAAGACATACTGCTGGTCTGCTAGTATGGTAGTGGAAGTTGAGATGTATAGAAGTAATCAGTATATGTCTAATCTTAAAGATAGATTATACATGAACCAGCTCTGATGACCACATTTCTATAGATAAATTCGTTTATAAGATCCGTTCATGAAAGTGATTGTGTAAATCGAAAATGGTACAGTCCTGTTCAGAAAGAATCTCCCTGCAGTGACTGCATGTGCACCGTGGCACCACATCTGTCGATGGCTCTGGATGACAGCAAACGTTTAACATTCTGGTGCAAGGTACACACACACAGAATGGGTTTCTCTGGCTCCAACAGTAATACACTCCTCACACTCACATTACTTGACCTACTGTGTGTGTGTGTGTGTGTGTGCGCGCGCGCGTGCGTGCGTGCGTGCGTCTTGTGTATATATTATGTGTTATATACGCAGCTGATGCACGGTCAAGTAACTGACTATATAACTCATTTCTCTTCCTAACGACCTTGCCTATTTCATTGTCATTTAAGACGGTTATCGTGATAGTAAGACGGACAAATGTGACATGGGTTTCTCGGCTGACATTTGTTTAGATCCGGGAAATTGGCCACACTAACACCGGCCGCCGTCAGTATATGGTATATTAATCAGCCACAGGCACGCGCACACACATGGGCGTATGGGGACTCTTTGGTTAAGGGGGAGCAGAGGGGTTGATTTGCCCGAAATCTTGTGCTTTCTCTGTCGCATTTGATTTCTTCTTGCTTTGGCCGTATTTTCCCACTGTTTTGTATGAATTTGGGAGGGCAGTTCCCCCCCCCCGGGTCGTACATCTATGCGCACACAGACAGACACACACACACACACATTCTGTGTTGTGTTCTGTTTCATATAGAAACTCAAGAAAATACTCGACAAAGTTTGTTTGACAGTTCTTTCAAACCAAGTATATTAATTGGAACAAAGTCAACATGATACAGCTAACAACTAGGTTACAAATTGCAACAATATGAAACTATACACTCACACATGCACGCACACACGCACGCACGCACACACGCACGCACGCACACACTCAACTTCCAAATACATCAGATAACTAGCAAGCCGAATACTACAGCCCTAGACGGACAGCAGCATGCAATGCCTGACACACAAATGAGGACACTCACACCAATCAGCCAGCTGACGCACAGGTAATCACGCAGAAGCAAGAACAACTGCCAGATGCGCTGCGGGAACACAAGACGAAGCAACACAAACATTCCGTGCTCAATTTTTACGAAATCAAGAAAGCACAGCGAACATATGCACAACTGCAAAACACTGTACGAGCACATACAGAGCCCAACACCACTACTACGCATTTCCGCATTCTAAACAACTATATTATTTGTGAAGCCGGATTGCTGCATCATGTTACACCACCCACAAAGGATTACGCCACCGGCATCTAATTGCTTATAGCACAGCTATTTACAAAGGACATGATTATAGCATTGCATCTTGACATCTACAATGGTCATCGGGCAATTTATAAGACGTACAGTTCAATCGGCAGAAGAAACAACGAACAAGTCACAATGCTGTCATAGTTTGAGCGATAGTGCAATTCTATTCACTACAATGTGCTCACTTCACATACTGCAACTTCTAGTTCTGTTTTTACATGCTCATGTAGCAACATGATTTCATTGATCAAGCGTTTCTGCTCACGCTCGAGCTGCAAGACAGTTTTGAAAGTCATTGCAAGACACGTGTATTGCTGCGTATATTTAACTATTGCTGTGTAGCAACTCGGCAAGCTGTCCTGCATGTTTTCTGCATCGAACCCATACTCATACAAAATGCAATACACTAGCAGACCCTCAACTGCACTAAACCCTACAGTACGAGCAACCTCTTGTAGATTTGCTAAATGTTCAACTATTGGTTGTCTGTTAAGTCAGTGCTATTCAACCTTTTTTGAACTTGTTCACCCCTAGCGACTCGACTTCCGGAGTCATTCACCCCACTATCCCATTATCCAATTATTTTTATTACTTTCGAAACTGCAATGCATAACTAAGTCCTAACCCAGTACTGTCCTAACCTAACCTAACCATACAAACTAATGTGATGGCTGTTGTTGTATGCTGTCCGCGATTTTGTCAAATCTGGGCTCGAGTTCTAATAACGCCCCTTTCATGAGCATGTCCACGTCTTCAATTGAAGCTCGCTGCTTGGTCTTGATGCCCGCCATGGATGAAAATCCTTTTTCGCAAAGGCAGGAGCTGGGCATTGCTACGAGGGCGCTTACAGCTTCTTCAGCGATTTGCTGGTACTCGGGGATGCGTAGCAGAAGTCACTGTATGTCTCAAACGTTCCGAAGTTAACCTTTTGGACGAGGTCGGTCTGCAGTTCGCACAATCTTTCGTCTTCCTCAGCCACAAAGGGATTGATTATCCACAGCTTTTCGGCAATTCTCTGCTTTTCTTCTTAGGGAAAGTATTTGATGAAATTCAATTGAAGCAGTGTGAGGTGTTTGACCACCAATCTTGTCACTACTTGCTGCAACGACTCCTCTTCATTCTCCATCACTCACCAGTTGGATCCTCGCATGAAAGTCTGTAGCTCAGGAAATTCCGAAAAATCGACATTCTCAGCTCTCTTGTTTCCATTGTTCGATCTTTCTTTCGAAGCCTTGTACCGTGGAAATCATAATGAACACGTCGTCGCCATTTCCTTGGAGTTCAAGGTTCAACTTGTTCAGGTGGCCGAAGACAGTCAAATAGGCCAGCCTGGAAACCCAAAAGTCATCTTGAAACAGCACAGCTTTCTCGTCTGCTTGCTCCGTGAAAAATACTGTCAATTCTTCTCTCAAAGCCTATATATTTACTATTATATTATTATTTGATAAGTTATGCACAGTGGCTTTTATAATCCTCCACAGTCTGAGCCGGAGTAAAGCTCCTCAGTGCTTAACACTGAATGCGTATATTAGACGGTGCTAATACATAGGCAGTATAGTCCTCCACAATTTGAGCCGGAGTAAAGCTCCTCGGTATCCCACTGAGTGCGTGTATTACACGGGGTCAATACAGTGGCAGTAGTGACGACTAGAACAATACAGTGGTAAAAGTCGGATCACTACTCCATACGATTACGGTGGTAACCGTGAGAGGTAGGTTGAGCTCCAACTAGAAAAAAAATGAAATGCTATCTGAGTAAATAGTCTGTTTTGGCACAACGTGGCGAATTTGTGATACCTAACTTGATTGCGCAACAGACCTCACTTGGGAACATAAATAACAGATCAATAATTTTATTTATTTATCACTTCTTATCTGAGAAGAATAAATCAGCTGCAATACAAGTTAGTGTTTTTATTAGTGCTATTGTTTACTGCAAATACTGTAAAAACCTGCAAAATACTGTAACGTATATATTCGTATACACTAATAGTAATAACTAGCAAATACCCGTGCTCCGCACGGAGTTGAATGTTTGGCCAAAGTCGACTGTGACATATTGTAAACCGGTAAATATTTGCGGCTGTTTTTTTTGCGGTACTGGTAAAATGTCTTAAAAGATCTAAATTTTACCCTTTTTAAATTTGCGGATATGAAGTCAACCCTTCAGTTTACTCCATAAAAACAGAAAAATTTAAACAGCCAGCTAAAATGAAGACATCCCTTTAGTTTACTCCATAAAAACAGCAAAATTTAAACAGGGTTACAGTAGTAGTAGATTGATATTAGAAGTTGGGTCGGTTATGGGGGTGGTGCTACCTTAGTCCTTTAAAAGATTTCCTTGTAAATGACATTTTGCGTGAGGGTCCTGTTGTTGAAAAGGCCTTGTGATGAATGTTTGTCCACTTTGATGTAGATGTTGGAGTAGCCTCTGGCACGTGAAAAGGCAACATAGCTGGCCATGGGAGAACACAGGGGCTGGGAGGTAGAGTCCGAGTTTGTTGAAACTCTGGCCCTGGGACTTGTTTATAGTCATAGAGTAAGCAAGTCTGATTGAAAATTGAATCCGCTGTAGTGTGAAGGAAATGTTTGCGTCGGATGGAGCAAGTTTAACACGCAGGATGAGGACTCTTTGTGAGACGTGGCTTCGAGTGAGGATTTCGGCATCTAGAATATAGTCGTGGAGGTTCCTAATGTATAGTCTGGTGCCGTTGTAGAATTCTTTAGTTATATCTAGGTTGCGTAATAGCATGATTATTGCTCCTGGTTTTAAAATGAGGCGGTGTGGAGGTATGCCGGTAGGGGTGATGGAGTAAAGGAATTCCATGGAGTAGTTGTTGGCCTCGTTTTCATCATGCGAGATGGCTTTGTCTGTACTGGTGTAGGTTTTGGACAAACCTGGTAGTTTCTTTATGACTTTGTCATTTAGTGTCTCATTGAGAGGTGTGGGTATCACAGAGTTAGACAGTTCTTGAGGAACGGATACATTGGTAAACACAGCATCCACTATGTTGTCCTGCTCGCTGATGATGTTGCACTGGGATGGGATTTCAATAGATGATGGTGGTGCATTAGTCAGCTGGCTGTTGAGTTCGCCGTTGCCGAGTTGTAGGAGCCATTGCGCGTAGTGTTGCTGATTTTTGCGTGTCCTCATATTCTTTGTCAGCTTAACAACTTTAAAGTGTGGCCATAGTATGGAACGTTTGAGGCAGTTTTCAATAATAGTTTGTGATTGCTTTGGGACTACAGGTAACACTTGACGAAAGTCTCCTCCCATGAGGAAGATCTTGCTTCCGAATGGAACATCTATGCCTGGGATGTCTTGTAACATTCTGTCAATTGCTTGGAGGGCATTCGCTGGAACTATTGAGGCCTCATCAACAATGAAGAGCTGAGAAAGCTATCGGGAGACTGAAGAATTTTGGGCGAATATGGGCAAATACAATAGGCATGTATCCGTATCGTTAAAATCAGCGGTTCAATTAGCCCAAAGCTACGAACATATCGAGTGCTTTTAGGGAGGCTCGACGATCGAACACGGCGCCAGCCAATCAGCAGCGTCGTCACGAATTTACTTCAAGGAAACCAGATAATAACGGCTAACGTATGGAAGATAACAGTAAGGGCATAGATAAATGCAATTATGACCTTTTAGTTTAACATAGATAATAATTTCAGATAAAATTTCGTTCCATTAATATACTGATGGGAGCCGATGTGCTAGTCTTAATTTGCACCCATATTGTAATGTACTCGGTAGACAAGCGTGTTGTCGTAAAGCCTGGTTTAATGTTGATAACGGTATGACGTAACAATGTCGTAAACCATGTCGTTAAACGTTACATCTCTCTTTTACAATAAAATAAATAATAATGAAAATCCACAAGTAATGACACAAGTAATGAAATGTACAAGATTCATACCAATACGAATATGAATTTTCCCATTTTACAATATCCAAAATGATCGAATATGAATTTTCCCGTTTTACAAATCAAAGATTTTTGGGTGATCTAGAAACACGACCACTGTGAGTTATCCGCGGTTGATTAACAGTCACTGAAAGTTTATCTGTCGTCCTAACCAGTGGCGGTGATTGGGTTGTCTCATTCTCCTGAATCACTTGGGTTGGAGTTAACTTCGGACCAGCTACTTGCCGATTCGTTATCATAGGGCTGTCCACATCTGTGCTCCCAGTTATTTGGCTCTGAGAGTTTCGTGTTCTGCTGTTAGTTAGGTAGGTAGAGAGGTGAAGGTGTTTTCTGTTTCTTCTGTATTTCCTCCCGTTTTACTCGACTACATATGACCTAGGTGAGTTGTGATGTCCTATGACAGTCGCGGGTAACCAGCGTTTTGCACCTGGATAAGGTGCCATTCTCACTGGGTCTCCTACTAGCACAGGTAGATCCTCGCCTCACACGCCTCTCACTATCGGTAGCTGGAATGTTCGGGACAATATCGTCCGAGACCGCGTGCTCTGCCTCGAGTCCTGGTAAGATCTGATGCATAGCTGAAACCATTAGGGAGCGCGTTGACGATCGGCGATCTTCAGGGGTTGAAGACACGTCCTTCTTTACGTTGTCGTAATTCTCTCGAGCAGATTTGAAATACTTGAAAACTACCACCTGAGAGATTCCTGGTGAGATATCTAAAAGTTGGATCGGGAGCATGATGGATTCTTGATCGGACAATTGGTGCGTATTCAAGGGGTTGGTTGGTTCCATAAAACGATGTCGAAAAGTCAATGCCTGTCGGCGGGAATTCAGCATTCAGGCGAGTCTGAACTTTTGACGGATCCTTTTCGCACAAAACTTCAGTGTTGACTTCTCATACACAGTTCATTTAATGCCTTAAGTATTCGTTTCAATGTTCTCGTACTCACTTTTCCACTGTTTTATCTTTTCATTGTTTTAATTGAAGTTATTCGAACTTCTGACACCATGTAATTCACTCGGTAGACAAGCGTGTAGTCGTAAAGCCTGGTTTAATGTCGATAACGGTATGACGTAACAATGTCGTAAACCATATGTCGTTAAACGTTACACATATGGCGTTCCCACCAGGAAGTCTTTACGTGTATATGTGGTCTGGTATGTGTGTCTGGCTTCTAAACAGTAGTAATCTTCTACGAGAATCCAACAATTTAGGAGTTGGCACTCATATCTGTGTGTTTGTACGTCCTGTCTACCGTTTGTGTTTTATGTCTGTATGTCCTAAACTTTATTTCCAGAACTGTACAAACGTACTTTTGTCTAAACAGCATCAAATATTATACGTCACGTTATACCCAGTGCCCATCAATGCTATCCCTAGTTCAACAGCATTATTACAGATTACCTTACTAAACAGAACAGTAATAAAATGGCTCAGTTAAACATACAATCTCTAAATACTACAGGCCTAGCAAATCCAATTAAACGTAGGGACTTTTTCCAAACGATTTCGGGAACAAAATGTGCACATATGCTGTCTACAAGATATTCATATTGACTCCAAATTTGTAAATTGGGTAAAGGCAGAATGGGGTTTAAGCACAATTATATGTCCATTCACATCAAACGCGAGAGGCGTGGCAGTTCTATTTAATACTGGTTTTGAATACAAAATACACAGATGTGAAATGGAACCTTATGGAAATTTGATTATCCTAGATATTACCTTATCAAACCAAGTGCAGTTTACATTGGGGAAGCTGTATGGACCAAATGATGACAACCCTGAATTTTATACAAATATATTTTGAAGATTATTGAAGATTTTGGTAACGTAAATTACATCCTATGCGGAGATTGGAACTTAGTTATAGATTCGGAAAAAGACTTTTTTAACTATAAAGCGGGTTAATAACCCCAGAGCACATAACCTTGTTTTGTCAGGTATGGCAGAGAAGGGTATAGTAGACATATGGAGATAGTTGGGTCCAGAACCTCAATCCCGTGACCATTCTCTGGCTAACATGTTTTGACGATTGATTTGACTTCTATGGACGTTTTATAAAAAATTTAGAAACCCGGCCCCTCCAAAAAATGCTGGCATTTTTTGCTAGGGGGCCAAATCCAAAATTGCCGCCGACGCCATTTTTAAAAATCAACTTTTGAACCAGAGCAGCTAGAATCAAGTATAAATACACTTTTTCAACTAAATCAACCACGAGGATTCCGATTCTGACATCAATTTGATGCTAAAACATCATTTTGACCAAACTATCCAAGACGACCCCCAGCACCATCTTGAAAAATTAACTTTTGAACCAGGGCACCTAGATTCAGCTATAAATACACTTTTCTCCACTAAATCAACCATGAGGAATCCGAATCTGACATCACTTTTACGTTTTAATATCATTTTGACCAAGATATCCAAGATGGCTACCATACGCTGGAGTGTAACGTAACAACAAACTAATTACATATAACATAATCTATTTTTTAATAGTTGTAACGTTTATCAAATGAAGTTATGTATAAACTGTATAAACAATACTGAACATAAAACTTTCATATTTCACCATACTAGCACTATTATTAAAACACATTTAAACGTCACCAATAGGCAATACAATAATGTTCTGTAACTTAGTATTTGAATCAAAGAGGTAAGATCAATTTGAATCGGAGTTTTCTGCCACACTATGTTCGGAAGCCTCAGATTCTGACGATTCATTGTCTCCCTCATCATGAGAATCGTTCTCATCGTCTTCGCTGTCTTCAGCTTGTCCTGGTGCAGGTAAGTTCACTGGGAGAGCAGGTCGTGTGTGACGAACAGGGCGACAGCGACCACACACCAACTCCCAGCCATGACCGAGTGGAGAAGGGTGGTTCTTCAGGGAATAGTGGCGCACTAAGTACGCCAGGTAGTTGGCGCGGAGACAGTGTTGTCGGAGACTATCCTCATCTGGAGGAAGACGTATAAAGGATTTCTTCTTCATACTCTTCCACTTCACAGCGCGAGCCTCAGCCATGGAAGTACTCTTCTTGTCGCCATAGACGACATCGCGTGTGAACTGTTGAAGTGGAAGAGTTCTTCTATCACGTCCTCCTCCATGGCAGATATCTCCGCACGCTGAGAGCTGCCATCGCGCCACAGGCTCTTCGCCACCCTGGACTACAGGGACATCTTACCCTTGCCGTAGAAGCCTGAGTTTGCATCACAACCTGTCATGCAGTGCAGCTGCACAATACAATCTGCCATCTCGTCAGTCACCAGGCCATGACAGGAGACCATACCCTCCTTTCTCTTGATACAAAGGATACCGGGCAGCTGCTGCGAGATTACTGCTGCTGAGACATAGGCATCGGTATCAGCTGCATCAATAACAACAGGGTCATTGCAACCTGACTCGCGCAGAAGTGCGTAAGTGGAGAATAGTATAGTGTCAGCCTCAGACTGATCAAAGCTGTAGTTCTGCATTGGTTGTTGGGTTGACAAGTTAGTGCAGTGGGAGCCAACAGAGTAGACAATCTCTGGTTCAACAGTCTGTGCAAAGTCGGTCAGGTAGCTGCATATCATTGCTTGTAGCCGCCTCTTGTTGCTACTGCTACAAAGCAGCGTCTTGAATGCTCCAGCAGAGGGGAAAGGATCGCCCAATTTCATGTAAGTGTTGGGGACATGTGCCTTACCCTGCACCCTCAGGTCTCGCTCGTCATCTTTAGTTGAGTATGCTGTGTCATACGGGTCGTTCACACAGATGATACGTTTAGCCTCTCCATGTCGGGAAAGGATAATGGATGCCAGCTTGTGGACATAGTCCGACCACTTGTATGTTGTACCATCGTGGGTTTGTCGGTCTTCTGCTGATGGAGTCGCCATTCTCCAGATCATTCCAATGTCGACGATAGCGATATGTAGGTTCTTGTAGATCGACTATTCAGAGAGAATTCTTTGATGAGCTTACTCTTCTGGGTCTTCGCGTATGTGCCATTGCAGTTAAATAATGCCACACATTCTCATTCAGAACACAACTAATGATTCATAGAAATAGGCGAAACTTCCCAGTGGAGCCTTCCACAGAGCATTATGACGTCTCGACAGGTTCCAACCAGACTGCTATGCATCAATCTGGACCTTGAATGCCGGTCACCGCTCCATCTCCCATGGCTGTTGCGCTCTCGAAGTCAGGTAGACTACCTCCCTGCGAGCTATCCCGAGTTTGCGATCAGATATCAGAATATACGAGATAGGTGTATCATCAGCACCAGCTATGTTATGTACCGTGGATATAGTCATAGAACTTCGTCAATATATATAAGAAGACGCGTGGGACTGACTATTAACTAACCCTAACGATAATGCACACTCCCGGCGGAATTGCTCGGAATTGTCTCGCTCACATTGAGAAACCGAACGTCTAATGTGACTAAGCCCAGTGTCACGATCTTGCGCTACCTTAGAGGGACTGATGCATGGATTGAGTTGTGTACCTGCTCGTAGAGACCCAATATTCCTTACTGAAAAGACCCCCGCTCGTACGCAAGAAGCGGAAAGTTAATTTAATCTCGCTCCTGATAGCAACAAAGCGGCTTGAGTTGAAGTCTGCAATGAGGTCATCGCCGTTGCAGGCAATGGCTGACTGTAAGTGTGGAGAGGGATGGTGATGATGGGTCAACGTGGAAGGAGTCAAACTTCTGGTATGCACGCAACTCAGGTCGCTGCCGCGATCGATCAAAACTACCTAATCTCGATAAACACATATATTTCGGGCGCCGCATTCACATGCCTTACCTCGCTACTCTATGCTGGTTATCTCGGTTGCCCAAAAATAGCAAAGGACGATTGACATAGAGCTGCCGGATCTTGGCTACATTGTTCACAATATTTCTGGAATCCGATCGCAACAGCAGCTTGCATTTGCTAAACCATTCTGAGGCATGGAGAGCCAAGCCCAGATTTCATTTTGCTGCCCTTGTTCATGCGGTGCACTCGCATCCACATGCCTC
>NW_014577109.1:692726-713837 GCF_000485595.1 Priapulus caudatus | reverse complement strand
ATTTTTAAAAATGGCGTCGGCGGCAATTTTGGATTTGGCCCCCTAGCAAAAAATGCCTGCATTTTTGGGAGGGGCCGGGTTTCTAAATTTTTTATAAAACGTTCATAGAAGTCAAATCAATCGTCAAAACATGTTAGCCAGAGAATGGTCACGGGATTGAGGTTCTGGACCCAACTAAGAGCATTCCATGAAAATGATCAACATTTCACATGGTCAAAAAGAAACCCTATTAAAATGGCGCTTCTTTCTGGCCACTGAGAATCTATTATCAATTTTTTCAGATTCGTATATATTCTCCCGAAGTGTAAATCGGATTATGTTCCCGTGAATGTTACTCTTAAGTTCTTAACACATCTTTTGAACAGCACGGAAAAGGATACTGGAAATTTAATAACGCATTACTCAAAGACCATGAATTTGTTAAACTAATAAAAAAAGAGATAATAAATATAAAATCCATTTATGCTGCCTCACCCTATAACCCAGAGTACATATTAACCTGTCCATGTAAAGATCTTCAACTCAATATCACGGATCAACTATTTTGGGAAACGCTATTAGTCTAGCTCAGAGGAAAAATCATTTCTTATGCCTCTCGTAAAAAACGGGAAAACCGTGAATTAGAAAAAGCATTGGAGCCAAAGATTAAAACGCTGGATGACCAAATAAATGCACACCCCAAGACTGCAAGAAACAACCTAGATATTTTAGAAAATTTAAATTTAGAATTAGAAGATATTCGGAACAACCACGTTGGGACTATGATTCGATCTAGAGCAAGATGGCATGAGCTAGTTGAAAAACCAACATCCTATTTTTGTAATCTGGAAAATAGAAACCACATAAATAAAACGATACTAGAACTAAAAAAAGATGATGGATCTTCAGTGATGAACCAAAACGGAATCCTACAAACAAAAACTTTTCTATGAAAAATTATATGCATGTAAAAATGACTATATCACTAACGCATGTTTTTTTCAAAAAGCTCAATATAGAGGATATACCAACACTATCAGAAAACGAAAAAACTAGTCTTGAAGGTCCAATCACATATAAAGAACTTCTAGAAGCCCTAAAAAGATCCCAAAATGATAAAAGCCTGGGTTTGGATGGATATACTCCCGAATTCTTTAAATTCTTTTGGTGCGACATTGGACAGTTTTTACTCCGTTCCATTAACTATGCCTATGCTAATAGCACAATGTTCATAACACAAAAGCAAGGTCTGATAACCTGCATACCTAAACCAGGTAAACCACGTAATCGTCTAAAAAACTGGCGTCCAATTTCTCTACTAAATCTGTCCTATAAACTTATGTCATCCTGCATAGCTGAAAGAATCCAGGCAGTTCTAGACTAGGCTAATAAATGAGGATCAAAAAGGCTTTATTCCAGGGAGATTTATTGGCGAAAATATTCGGCTATTGTATGACATCATTTTCAAGACCCAGATGCAAAGTACAGCAGGAATGTTATTACTAATTGATTTTGATAAAGCTTTTGACACAGTTTCCTGGGGTTTCATTAAAAAGGCCCTTGATGTTTTTAATTTTGGAGATTTATTTAAAAAAGTGATTCAACTGTTTCAAAGAGGTACAGAATCCGGCATCATACAAAATGGACACTTCAAGTTTCCTGAAACTAGGTAGAGGCTGCAGACAAGGGGGCCCCAATCTCTCCCTACATATTTGTCATGTGTGCTGAGCTTCTAGGGATTGCAGTTAGGAATAATAAGAGCATTAAAGGCATTGAACTGTGGGATAAAGTTTTTAAAATATCGCAATACGCAGATGATACTTCCTTCTTATTAGATGTTATTCCTTAGATGTTCGCAACTTGGATGGATTTACTGCATCAACAGGTGATGAGTGTGTTGTACACTGTTGTTTTGCCACTCCCGTCTGGTCCAGCTATGAAGTAACATCGACTGGAAGACGTATGTGCATCTTGAGAAAGTGAATCCAAATCTTGTAGCACTTAAGGTGCGCTGGTCTTCGTTGAGGTGCATTAACTGGGTATGGGCTTTTTCTGCTTCTGCTGCAATATCGACAGTTTCTGTGGGGAGATGTTCAATTTGGAGTAGGTCAACATCTGGTAGTCCTAATTTTCTCAAGCTTGTCCCATTTTGTTGCAGGGACGTGTTGATGTCTTGAAGAGCTAGTTGCGTTGCTATGTCGGTTGAATATTGGCGATGGGTGTAATCTTCAAGCATGGCATCCTGGTGTTTTTCCCAAAGTTGCAGGGGGTTGGTTGGATCACAATATATACAAATGGTGGTGAATAGGGATCGAAGCTGTTGTGGAATTTGGAGGAGAGTTGCTTCAGAGAGGGCTTTATTCCATTCGGTGTCATTGATGAGGAGGTGTCTACGTATACATGCTTCCTTGAATGTGTCGGAGACTTGGTTGTCAACTGTTCGTAGGTCTAAATATGAGGTGGGGCTTGGGACGTGGAGCAGGAGGAGACACAGACAATATCGTTCCATGTCTCTGGGGCTGACAGAATACATGCGGCCTATTGTTGTTTCAGCGCCACGTTGTCTTGGTTTCCATGTTTGGCTGGATTTGTTGTAGACGTAGTGATTTGGCAATTGATGATAGCAGAGGTCGGTGGGTTGCTGTGAGTTGAGTTTGAAGAATGCTGTTAGCATTGTGTCCTTGGTGGTGGAGACATCTGCTGCAGCAATGTGGTTTCCTGGAGTGAAATAAACGGGTTGTTGGCTGGGTAGATGGAGGGCAAGTCTGATGATGGCATGTGATTGGTGGTGTTGTTTGTACTCAGCCAATCTCCAATAAGCCTCTGGTGAGCTGATGTACCTGGCGTCAATGAAGGTGGAGACCTCATCGTGGTGGAGTTGACAGGATTCTGTGACTTGGATGTTGGTGCAGTCGTGGCCTTTGTAAACACTTGAATAAGTATTTTACACTCTTGATTGAAGTGCAGGCTTCTAGGTTGATATGTGCTTGGTACTTCTGTGATAAGTAGGGGTTGCACCGTACAACCCAGCGGTTATCTATTTGGCGTTGGATCCGTCGATTGCAAGTGCTGTTGTTTCTCGGAACTCCTTTGGATAGTCTTTTGTGCATTTGTCGTCGGCCATACATGGTGCACGTTTGCTGAGGATTCCACATGGACCGTGAACCATCGTTGTCTTTATGACTTGGAACAACTCGGGATGTTCTGTTAGATCAGGTATTTGTGCCGATATTATGGAATCGATGTCGCTTGGGTCTCGTAATTTGCTATGCTCTGCCAAGATGATGAGTAGATGACAGTGTGGGAGACCCCGCTTTTGGAACTCTATAACATAGATGTGGGTGATTGGTTTGCCGAGTACGTGTTTTTTTGTTATATCCGTCATGAGTTCACGTAGGTGCTGCTGGAACTCTCTGGCAACAATATCGGGTCGATCTTGTGCTTGTTGGCCAGGGAAGAGGGCTTTTTGAACATCTTGACACGTGGGATTGCAAGTGAGCGTAAGGAATAAGTCTGGTTTTCCATACTTAGCGACTATGGCCGTGGCATCTTGGTAGTTTTGTTGCATTGCGCGCGTTAATCCTTGAAAGGAAGACGGCAGGACGACGATTTTTCCGTGTTGAAGATTGTGCATTTCAGTTTTAGTGTTAATGTGGTCCATGAGGTCTTGATAAAGTTCAACACGTAGATCATTCTGCTTTGTTCGTATGTACTGCAATCTGTCGGCTTCCACACGAATATATGCGTCTACCACATATTGTTGGAAAAGCTTCCCACCATAGAAAATGGGAGACAATGATTCTTGAACTGAAAGGCAATGGGCGTAGTACTGCAGGCATGTTATGTTCTGTCTTTTTGCCGACCTGTGCTGTTGATCGTGTTGCATGTCGTACTGTCAAGCTAATTCTCTGAATTGATAGAAGATGGTTTAAACCATGGGGTCGATGTTGGATGACAGGTGACTAATTAGCTGGGGTGGTTGATCTTTGGGATGCACAACTATGTCCCTATTATGTGCAGGTGCGCCATCTGGTGATGAAAAGACAACTGCTATCTCATCTTGTCTCGGTTCATTATAGCGGTGTTGGTCACCGCCTCTCAATATGTGCATGGTTACAGATGGGGGTGGTGTACCATTCTGATCTGCTAGGCGAAGTTGTTCTGCCTCGACCTCTTGCATGTGTTTGTAGGCGGCGGCATATGGATTGGTTTGTTGGAGGACCCTTTGCAGGAGCGACATGACATCAGGAAGACATTGTTGATTGCCAGGTTGTTGCATCCTGGCTTGTAGTGCTTGCCCCGCGTCTAAAATGTAGAGTTGGCTGAAGGATGGTATACTACCTTGTGGAAGGTGAAGTGAGCCAGACCTGTGGTACACTTGTCCATGAAGTCTGAAGGCATAAGGGCCACGGCCTGGTGGGTACACAATGTTGGCACCGAAGGATGCAAACGCCATGGAGCTATTGTAATTGCGGATGTTGGCTCTGAAATTACGCGCTTGTGGAGTACTTGTTGTAAACAGGTCTTTGAGTTCAGTTGGATAAGGTGCCGATTGTGGTAATTGAACTTTGCCTTTGTGGCAGCAATTGTGGTTCTCCTTTGGGAACAGAAGTGCATTACAAAACGAACATGGTGTTGTAATTGTTCCTAACGAGAAAGGGTCGACTTGGGGCTGGCATCATCGGTCCAGGTACGGCACCATGTGTGTTGCAGCTTGTCCTCTAATGGCATTAGGTGGTCCATTTTACTGGAGGGCTAGTGGTGGTGTGCTACTATCTGCTGTTTTTGCGAGACGAAAGTGTAGTCGCTGGATAATTTCTGCTGCCAGACAACTGCGCCATAGCTGTGTGCTATGAGCGCCGTGAAATGGGTGCACAATTGTAGTGTTATTGTGTGTAAGAACAGGAATAAAATTAGAATAAAGGGATGTAGTTCACAACTGCCGCTTTACCGTATATTATTTACTCACTAAAAGCACGTACAAATCACACAGGGTAAAAATAAAGGTTGTGCGCTACACAGTAAATTTAGAAACAGACGAGGGTGAGAGCGAGAGCCTCGTGTCTCTCGTGCAGGCTGTTTTATACCCCCTCTTGCAAGATGAGCCGCGATGCCACTACCAACTATGCTTCTATCAATTACTACTGGCTACAAGGAAGGCATAGGGTCCGTTATTAGCGCCTATGGACAGTTCTAAGGTGATGACGGAATGAATAGCCAAGGGTCGTAGCTATCTTATTAGTCTATCGTTGGGTTAGGGGCAGATGGAGCTGCCACAATGGGTGAAGCTTTAGCTCCAAGTGATGCATTTATGTAGTGAACTAACTGTAAGCTAGATAATGTGTTATTGGACATTATCTCACCATTTTCCTCAACAAGGTTGCAAATATATTGTGATGCTTGTTTACTTATAAAAAAATTATGCAGACAGCAGGACGCTAGAATTAGGTCTTCAACAAAATTTGGTTCCAATTCAATTTGCGTCAGGAATACCATGAATCTACTAGAAAGAATGCCAAAGGCATTCTCAACGACTCTACGTGCACGACTACGTAATTAGACGATAACTAGAAATTATAAAAAATATAATTGACATTTTAATGAAAATAAATAAAATAGGAACCAATATGTTTTTGATATGTACAATAATTTAGCAAAATGATAGTTACACTTATTTTACAATTTACATACTCGTTTCAATGGCTCCACGATGGCCAACAGCATCTGCGGACTCCAACTCCTCCACTCCCAGGAACATATTGATTGGCAGCCCACTCTTCACAAAGCGGAGATGCACGATCTCCAGGTCTCTGTTACTAACATCAGTGGTCGAATCCACCAGGATGCTGATGTACCTGGCCTTCCTTGCTGGCTCCATTTTATCCTCCTCTAAAACTTGGTAGATGTAATTGGTGAATCTGTACAAGAAAAGAAATACAGCCAATTAATTTGTGTAAACATTCATAAAATTTTAACTAAATTAGAACCATTTGTTAAGACATTAACGTCATGTTCTTGGAAAGAAATTTATCTTTCTAAGTGATTAGTGAAGTCGCTTGGTAGGGATAAAATTAAATCATTAAGATTCATAAACATTATCTCGGACCAACCCAGCAATTGATGCAATCATGCAAAACAACTTTTTTCTTAACATTTTAAAGTGGAAAAAATAACTAAATAAAATGCTAATATTTACTGAAGATTCGCACACCCCCAATCCTTTCCACTACATGAAGACACGGTGTGCGCGCTGATGAAATAAGCAGGTTACATAGTCATAGAGCAGTAGTTTATGCAGAAGCCTGAGGAGTGGAGTGTGCAAATATTCAGTATTACCAATAAAATAATACAAAAATTATAAATCTACACTTGTCTTAGTTATGATCGTAAAATAATATAAACCATGTTGAAATAGATATTGATCGACAGAATATTAACATAAAAATTTGTATGAAATTTAGACATACCCTCCCGCATGCTTGGTCGCTGAAATACGTGGAACCAATATCCACACCATTTGTCTTCTGTAATCCAAGGATCCCGGTGTATGTTGTCAAGGGAAGTTCCTCTTTGGCGACAAAATACGCCGTGTAGAAGATCTTAATCATTCGCTCATACGTCTCCTCATCGAGCCGCTGGAGATGCTGGGGGATCGTAGCGGGACGGGCTGCACTGTCACGGTCGCGAAGCTGCTTGGCATTCTCTCACTCCCGATGGTGGTGGGACTTCTGGTGTTTTTGGAGTGACTGTTTTCGGAAGTTTTTACTTCCAATAAACAGTGCCCCTGACTGGTCAGCGATCGCTGGGAACTTCGTACAAACTAGGCAGAACATTGCAGTGTAGCCCTGGAATTCTGTAGTTACGTTATCTCATCGGTCGGTGATCGTAGCCATTCATACTCAAAGAGGTTGTGTAGATTATATATGATATAGACGTCGTTATTTGAATGCCTATATATTGCATTGCACATGAACCGCCACGTTCGCCCAATGCGGCCGCGCGTGTTGTCCGACCTCACGACCTGTCCCGCTTCGCCGGAGCTGGATTCCACGCTGCCGTGCACGTCGGTGCGTTAGCTGCGGGTTATGATATGTCCTTTATTACTTCTCTTATTACCCCCATGCTGCGTCGAGCACACCGACTCTGATCGTTATCTCCTCATATATTTCGCGCTGGCTTGTCGCCAACGCCACCCGTTTATTATTGCCTCTATCTAGCCGAAATTAATACATGCCGCTTATTACGACGTTGCATTGTCTCCCGTGCTTGTGGCGCAATAACAATTCTCGTCGCCACACCAGTCTCTTCATCATGCTCCAACCACTCGAACTCCTCCTTCCACTTCGCTTGGAATAACCTTTCCCTCTTCTCCTCGTAGACGCGTTGCGGATCAGCTTCACGTGTGGCTGTGGCGGCTGGCCGGCCGACCATGGGCTGGGCGGCTGCACGATCACGTACATGTCTAGGTCCAGCAGAACTGCTAGAAGACTGAGCGTGGGGCTCTTCTTTGACTGTATGAGCATGGGGCTTATCGTCAGTGACATCTTCGCTTCTTTTCCGCTTTGCTACGAATCCAAACGTAGATAATTTTTTCTAACTCATGACATTTGAAGCTTAAAATACTATGGAATATCATGGAATAAACAGCAGACGATACGAGCGTGATGGGATGCGAGGTGAAGGCCGAAGGGTGATGAAGAATTATTATGGGGGGTGATGAAGGGGGATGATGGGGGGGGGTAATGTATCGTGCGTAAGATAATATCATTAAATTGCTTAAGCCTAAAATTACCTTTAAATCACTCTTTCACAAGGCATGAAATAAAATAAAAAAATTTTCCCAAATATATCTTTTGAGATTTAAATCGATAAAAGGGGGAATTTTTTTATGTGCAAAAATTACCCCCTTGTGCAAATCGACTGTTCCAAAATATGTGACTGCACGTCGCATACTTTCGCACACGAACTTTCGAACGCTGGCAGTTTCGCATCCGAAACAGTGCACATGGATATATATGCATTATTTTGTACAGCCTGCATGCATGCAGCTAGAGCTAGAGCTCCAGCGCAGCTAGCTAATAATATACATGACATACAGTGCAGTAGAGTGTAGTGCAAATTGCGACCGACGCGGTGTGTGCTGATTTGTGTTCATTTGATCACGCTCGCTCTGCGAATTGCTTGCTCTCTTTTGAATGAGATTAGCACGTAAGAAACAATTATTTTTTATCACATAGACACTTTGAAATTTTAGTTATTTTAGCTATTAGTCAGTTCAGGTTGAACGGATTTTGCTCATTTTTGGTATGTGAATGAATAAGGGCTAGGGGTTTTGATATTAAAAAAAAAATTATGCAAAAAAACGCAGATAACAAACAGTCTGTGGTGTCACACTCGTCTGGTTCGTTTTACAAGATTTCATTTGACAATATCTTTAATGCAATATTGGTATTTCCTCTCCAGCCTGCCGATAAAATGTCTATATTAGAGTAAAGTTTTACAAAACATGTCGGAACGCAGCATAATCTATTTATTTCGAATGCCATTGCTACAAAGTGGGTATAGCGCCATCTACCGTCACAAATTATGATTCATTATGGTTTATAAATTATTATTGCGATATACAGATGGCAACCGTGTGCTACCGCCTAGAAAAACTGATACGAAGTAAACACTTCCATGCAACCAATTAACCTTAGACAAAAGTTGTGTTATGGGCAGGGAAACACCATTGTCACGTGGTACATAGCAGCTACGTGGAAAGCGTATCCTCTCAATCTTACACGTTACACATCAGGAACTCCGCTTTTATAGGCAGTTCATCAATCTGAATATTATAAAAACGTTATTTGTGGTGAGCTACAGTGTCATTTACACTTTCATTTAAAATATGAAGGAGATCACTGCTACCAAACTTGTGGTGTGACACCCAGACAAAGTGTTGTTTGGTTCCTGGTCTTGGTAATGCAATATTGTATGGATTGCGATAGACTCAGTGATGTTTTGTGACTTCCCCGTTCGATATGAGCTTTGAGACAAACCTTAGCAGTGTTGCACTAGTTTGTTGCTCTGATCTGGCATGGGTGAAATTACTAAGATCCAAGTTTTTGTTGTCAACTGGAATTCCACATGCCTCAGTTGGGATATTTCTCACCAAAGCATCCACTTTCCCTTCATCCACAGTCCACTTCGGCAACCTTCAGGATTTTACCTACATCCCCGGAATCCAACAATAGATGCACAACCCTCAATACAAAGTACTAGCACATCATCACCTAAATGCGTACCAAACTTAGTAAACATTTGAAGGCCTCAGTGAAAAAAGCAGATAAGTCACATTTTAAGAAAGTGTAGAAAATTGAATTTACAAGTTTGAAACTCAATATCTCCTACAATAATAAAAGTAAGTTGTTGATGGTTGACATTTTGGTTCATTATTTATTTTTATACTATGTTCTAAATTTAAATTTGACTTGTTGTCAAATATGATGTGGTTCTGACCTTTTGAGTTCCTCCTTCCAATTTTGGACTTGTCTGTTTTCCATTTGATACAAAGAAACCTTTCTTATAAAATAAATATGCAATATCTGGTGTGCTTAGGCAGTAGTGCCAAGAGGTGATAGTGGGGAAAATGCTCTGGGGAAAGTTCACCCTTCCCCCCCCCCTTCCCTAGGGACCCAGACCCAATAGGGGCTCAAGTCCCAGTATTGACCCGGGGAAAAAATTGCTACGCACTGAAAAATAAAATTGATGCACTTCCCTATGGTTCAGGCAGTAGCAGCGAGAGGGGGGTCAGCCGTGAAAATGGGCTAAGGAAAACAAAAAAAATAAAAAATTAAATTAAATTTTTAAAATTTAAATTTAAAAAATTGTTTTGTTTTAAATTGCACTGCCCCAGGGCTGCTCTATTCTTTGTGCATGTTTTAAACAATGTCTGCTATAGTTTAATGTTACTGTGTGTTACTGTTTTTAAAAATTCTTTTTAACATGTCAGATTACAACGGCAAAATACCTGTACAGTTGTTTCGCGGATTCTTACTACTACAACAATATTGTCTAACTTGATTCATTATTTTAAAATCAAAAGTGAAAATCCATTGACTTAAAGCAAGACAATAAGATTACTTTTTTTAATTAAAACAATGCTATTTTATTAAAACACTGAATACAATGCAAATATAATGCAGGGTGCTCATTAGATACAACTTACAAGTACTCAGAAATAATATATCCTAAACTACCCGACTTATTGTGAATTATGAACATTGAGCAAAAAGATAAGTAATTAGGATTAAGAAATTAGGCAAAGGCTGAAAGAAAGGCTGAATTTTCTTATTAACCTATCCTATAGCATTCATCTAATCCTGGTCAGAATTTGAATCAACAGCCTGATTGTCCACAGTAGGGAGGTTGTCAAAGAATGCATGATTATCGGGCTTACATAGCCGCTTCAAAACCTGCAGATCATCATATTTGGCCTTTGTTATGGGTAGTAGCTCAGTGTATGAACATTCCAAGATCCCACTAGATTTTGATTGAGCTTTTCCCTTTGCCCTGGGAACAGGTTTCCGAATAACCGCAGATTCAAATGGCCCATTCCAATTATTGCGGTATTTTATAACCTGTGGGTAATTTCTCTCAAATGTCAACTCTCTTATTGGCCTGGTTGGGATAGGGCATGCTCCTTTAAACATTCCCTTAAGGAAGGATGTGAAGGTGAAGAATGAATCCTGATTAAGTGTTATCACATTAAACGGTGTTGGTTTTTTTCTGGCAGCAAGAAACACCTCTTTCCATTCCTGTGGAATCTCTATATCGGCTTTACTGTTTATGTTGCCCATGTCCCTGTCACATTCCATGTAGGAATGCCCCCTAATTGGGAAAGAACACTTTACAGCCTGCAATCTCTTCGTATCATGCACCAGATAATGCAAAAATCTAAAGAGAGTAAAGTTTTTGTTTTGCCCAGCACATCCATCACAAAAAAAAGAAACTTCAGTTACAGTGTCTGAAAGATAATTTTGAATGAAGTTATGTAGCATTGAACACACATCATCCGCTCCTTTCTTGGCAATCGTCTCGTCGTATGTGTACAGGTACACATCGTCCGTGGATAGCACATGGATGCAGAAAGTGCAGTAAGTGAGCTGTCGCCGATAATAAACATCATTAGCTGTTTTGTTTGGCACAGGTAGGTTCTTTTGATAATCAAAAGCAATGGCTTCAAATTCAGGATTGGCCTTTGCCCTCGATTTTGCCTCTGCTTTGCGACTGTAAAAGGTGTTGGCTTCTCACGTGAGCTCTTTTTCAGTCTATCAGTGCTTGTCCCCGCTGGTTAGTTGAACCAAAGTTTCACCGTCGCATGGAGTACTGGTGTACTATTATGTTCAAGATTTACTCTGAATTCATCACATGTTGGGCATGTATCTTTCTTTGGATAACCAAAACCAATGTTGAAATTGTGTTGAATATTCGATTACGTTTCATACTTCACAGTGATATCAGGGTGCAGTTCTTTGAACATATCGAACATCTTTGTTATATTGAGATCTTCAGACAAATATAGCCTCCGTCTTGTGCTGCGCCAGAGCGTAATGGAAGATCTTCCCCTGAATGAAGAAATATGACCTTGTTGGCCTTCCTAGTCTCATCCTTTAGCTTATGGGGCCTGTTTCTGTGTTTGCCTCTGCCGTCTTTTGGTGGGTGACCTATTAGATAAAAAGGAGAAAAATCTCATAGCAAACTATTTTTTATATTTGTTGAAGATTTGCATGGTAAATTAATAACTTCCAGTGTACATCATGTGTTTAACTAATAAAGTTATTAGTTCGCACATTGAAGAAATAAAAAACATTAGTAAAGTTCCTATAAAAATCATTCAGTTGATACATGGAATTGTTAACCGTTAATAATAATAATATAATAGGCCTACCTGTAGTGGATAAAGCTTTTCTTATTGTCTCCACTCTGTCTTTGTTATTACCGAATATGGAACAGAAAGCTTTTTGGCAACTTGAATTTCTTTAACATCTTGGCCTACTATTTGCACTTTCACTGTGTATTGCACTGAGTGTGCACGAAGATTTGCGTTTTCATCCGCCCGTGGGCGACGTCGAGCAACTGAGCGAACTTCAGTAATGTTGAGAGGTATGCGTCCTGAGCGCATTCTTGCTCGTATAGCCATTGAACTTGTCAACTAGCTGCTGCCTCTCACTCCTGACAACTCCTCCCACCTTAAAACACTCAAATCGTGTACACTTACAATCTTCTCCTACTGAGTGTCCAGATAATCTCTTTAATTTCTTTTTCTGCTTCTTAGAACCGTGTATCTTTCTTTTTCTGGGCTTTATCTGTAAAGCTCAGGTTGTCTATCACGATCAGCGTCAGCCATTTTGTTTAAAGGTCTTTGTTTAAAGATTATTGATGGCGAGTTCTGATTGGCTGAAAATGGACATGTGACACTGTCACAGATGGACTAGTCTGCGGGTTTCCACTGGTCCATTTGGACTTAGCTGCTTATTCCATAATACGCCTTTTCTTTGTACAGAATGACAATTGATTGGCTGCTTTTTTCCAAATTATTGGTTTGTCGAGAAGAAACACAACCCTATGAAGACTATTGCCAGGATGTTAACTCAATTTTCACAAAATGTGACTTATCTGGTTTTTCTACTGAGGCCTTCATTTGCTTTCGTGTCAACTGACCACCATAACTCACATACTTATCGTGTAGTTCAATGGGATGTCAGTGGTGTGGCCATTTTCATAGCTTCATCACAATCATCAAGGTCTGGTCGGCATGCGCAGGGATTTTCCTGAATTCATCTTAACAACGAATATGATACTGTGCCTCAGCTGCAGCTAAATCATGCACACTATGACAACGCATGGCAACTTCCCTACTCCACCAATACAATGTCTTCCGTATGCTGTCCAAGAATTTTCAAAAAGTTCATCTAGATGTGCAGGCCACCAAGTCTGGGTATGAATGTTTCTTTGAACATTGGGACTGCCCACTTCAACTATACCCAGGGTACGTTCCGGCAGTACCCCGGGGGATATAGACCCTCTCAGCCTTACTAGTATAAAAACACATACTTCCATAACTACGTATTTCCATTGTGATACATATATATATATATAGAGAGAGAGAGGGATTCCAATGGTTGTATATATATATATATATATATATATATATATATATATATATAAAGTTATACTTTTGCCTCTGTTTTTTTTGCATATAGAGCTATTTCGTGTATCTGTACAGAGTGTACCTATGTACCTAATACAGAGTGATCTGCTTAGAATATCCCGCGCAGTATAAAAACATCATGCATACTCAAAAAACGCGCCCAACATTTTACAGCGTAACTTGGCGATACCGGCATCGACGTTGCACGATATTTTGCCTGCGAGCAATGAATAATGCTTTACTGTCATTTATTTAACAAATTATAAGAGTTCACTTAACGTTCCTTAATAAATATTTATCTTTATGACTGCATTTGCTAATAAGTTCGATCCTCTTGTTCAGTGATGCGGTCACAGGTTTGCACAATATGTAGAACTTCTCTGGCAAGCATAAGTTGGATTTCTTTGTAGTGTTTGAGTAGTGTGGCGCTTTGCTCAGTATCTTCCATTTAATCGCGTAGTCTAGGTTGTTGTCTTTCAAGTTCCAAATATGTTTACTAAGTTCTGTCTTGTTCCGTTTTGATTCTGTAGTGAAGGATGCTTTGTGATTCGCTAGTCTTGCTTTGAAGGAGGTGGCTGTTAGGTCGACGTATGTTTCCGTCTCGTTTACGCTTGTCACTGTTTCTTTATATACTATGTCTTTAGCAAGGCACTTTCCATCCAGTGGGCGCGTTACGTTTTTCGGGCAGTTGCATTTTCTATTGTTTTCCGTTTCCGTATTCTTCTGCAGTATTCTTCTGTTGTTTCCCTCTTAGTATAGTGGGTGGCAAGTATGTGCAGCAGGGGCATTTCATAGAGGGATGACATAGCGTAAACAGCTAAATATTCACATACGTGCATGTACACCCAAAAAAAAAATTCTGTAAACCAAAAAAAGAAAGAAAGGTGGCCCTATTATAGTCTTAACGTTCGGCATGCAGCTGTACGAGATCTTAACAGTGTTCTTATTGAAAATCTTGCAGAGTTTAATTGTTTTCTGGAGGGAAGCACTTGTTTACGATTTGTAAAAATTCCCTGCCGACGTTTGCTTTCACATTCTGGTCATATGGCAGGTTGTACCAAATGATATTGCGCGCTCTGTTTCTTCTTCCGGTTGCTGCTTGGGGGTTTTTCGTAGCGGAGCTTTTAGTTATATCCGTTGTCGTCTAATGCTTGTTGATATGTGGGTGCCACTTTCTTTGCCTATCACGTTCTTTTAAGCTTGGATCATTGTTTAGTACATCAAACACGGATTTTGGGTTGGTGTGCTTTAAATTATCTGCAATTTTTATTGTGTCGCTGTGTGATCTCAAATATCCTTCAGTTAATGGATATGAGTATTTTGTGTTGCCATGACTTCCGCGACCAGGGAATTTGCCGATGTATTCAACAATTGCTACATCCTTAGGCAAAAAACTTATTTATTTTTGCGAATTTTCAAACCAAGTAATTCTTCGTCGGTAGGAGGTTTGTATAATATCAATGTACTATTAAGATACGTGATAATTCAGGTTGAGGAAAAATAGGTGTATAGATATGTTCCTTGTTAACACGACTCTCGGTACAATAACGCCCTTTTTTTAATTATACTAGATAATCTCTTATCTGTTGCCAAGAACAGCTGAACTGGACTTGATGAGCCAATCCAGGTACCGCATTTGTCCCAAAACTCACTATTCTGCTTGTTCGCTCGTTTGTAAACATTCTTGTTATTGTTCAGAAAGTAATTTTTGTGTTCCTTTAGCGAATCCGGGATTTTGTCTAATGGGGTGTAATTAACTTTTTTAAAGATTTTAATGGTTGCAGATAGAGATAGGAACCTTTGATGAGGAAGAGATCCAGATTCGTTTTTTTCGGTCTTACCCGCTGATGCATTTTGTGTGTTGCATTTACTGGCATCATCTGTAGCCTCATCTGTAACCTCAACTGTAGCCTCATCTGTAGACTCATCTGTGTTCAGTATCTGGTGTTCGGCTTTCTCGATTTTCAACCAATGGGGCAAAATGGTTTGGAAACCATTCCTTACGTTTTTGTGGCTGTTGATTTGTTATTTTTTTGCCAGGATAGCTGACATTTGTCCAAAGGATATTGATATATTTTTGCTCAACATTGACGTTCTGTGGTGTGAAAGTTGTGTTTAATGACGAATATAAAATGTTTTTTGTTCCATTTGTGGCAGGATAGACAGATGTCACCGGAAGATTCAAGTGATTGGACAGTGCCATCATCCGCCATACTGAGGACCAAGATAGGGGTTTCGCACAATCGATGCAGTCATCTTCAAAGTCGGAAGATATTAGAGAAAGTCTAGCATATGCTGGATGGCCCTTTATTCTTTCGCCATTGATTACCATTTCTAGGCAGCATCTGTACCTGAGGCCTCTGAGCTCTACTGACATCGACTCGTCACCCTTCAGCAGAAACGAAAAAGCATTAAATAAATAATCGCCATCCCCAGTACATGCAAGCGGCGTCAATACTGTTGTATGGTAGTCTGCGATATTTGCCTCAGATACAGTGTCGTTTTGACAGTGTGCGAAGTCGATTGGCAGTTCAA
Source organism: Priapulus caudatus (assembly GCF_000485595.1). Classification (NCBI taxonomy): domain Eukaryota; kingdom Metazoa; phylum Priapulida; class Priapulimorpha; order Priapulimorphida; family Priapulidae; genus Priapulus; species Priapulus caudatus. The sequence continues at coordinate 698,128 of NW_014577109.1, read as the reverse complement.
TGACAACTTTCTCTTCCTTCAGAAATATCCATTCCCTCCGTGCAATACACGTGAGCTTCGTCATTCCTTGCTTTGCAGCCTGAAAGAAAAAAATGATGCATCCTAACGCCAGAGATACACATAGGTGTTTATCCACGAGGTTGCGGCCGACTTTTATTAGGGAGGGGGCTGGTGGCCGCATGTGTAGATAACCTTATTCAGGCGCACGGGCGAGTAGAGAAATGTTCAACTTCATCAAATACTCAAAGCGTGTATCTATTTACCCCTTGTGTTTACCAGTTCAATAGATGGCCGCTTGGAGTGCCCAAATCCAGTAAAGCGAGTATTCCGGTCAAAAAGTTATGAGTGCGTACCCTGCTCGACTATTCGAGAGGTAATCTGTTTTATACCATAAATTTTACTCGTTTAATTGTAATAATAAATTTCGTGTGTATTTGTATGCAGCACGTTCAATTGGTGTGTAATTGTGTGTGCGTGTGTGTGTGTGTGCGTGCGTGCGTGCATGCGTGCGTGCGTGCGTGTAAACTACAGCTGTCATCGGCCGTCCCGTACGTTTAGTGAGCTAGTATGTTGTTTCCGGTCGCAGCTGGGAGCGCTGACTCGTTACGTCATTACTGCAATAACTGCAATGAGTTTATAAAGTTTAGTGTGATAAACCTCATTGTGGGATATTAAATTAAAACTCTATAAACTAACGCTCCAATCCCATTAGGTAGTCAAATGATCCATTGTAGTTTGTGTGGCATGCCTTGCATATGTAATCACCTTCCATTTGGCCCAAATATCTTGATTGGTTTTCTCTATCTCCTGACACTCGAAGTGGGTATTATTATTATTATTATTACTCTATGACAATTAAGTAGTAGATGAAATTATCTTCATGTTTATACATTTACAACTGTATAATGAATATCCCTCGAAAAAATTCGAAAATCAGCGAACAGTTAGTTATCTGTAAGAAGGTAGGATAAAAATAGTAAATTTAAGTTAGTTGTAAACTCAATGCACCCTGGTAATGTTTACTTGGAATACCAAATGGAAAAATGCTAATACCAACTGCTACTATCACTAGGGCTTAGTGATGAAATGATGTGAAACAATTTCCGTCGCAATATCAGCAAACAATATGACAGGCTTTAGCTCACACAGGAAGGAGAGAATCACTCCAGCTATCTGTAACTATTAAATATGTTACCTGACAATATATGCAGCCAGACTAGTATTGTATTCAAAGTTCTTATATAAAGAATAATCTGCTCTTGTAAATGGAACTCGTATTTATTGCATGCCGTTATTACATGGTACACCGGAAAGAGAGAGACTTATGGGTAGCTTACATAGTTACCATAACACCGTATAGGTGGCAGCACAATATTGTAAACAAGATTTCAATACACAACACAACAACTAGCAGTTCTTTTTGCTGACATCGCAAGCACATTTCTTTCCTATGATGAGAGGCACGGAAATAGGCAATAGGTGCACGTTGCTAGGGACAAGCTGGGTGACACCATAGCAGTAACAAAGCTTCTCGCAATGCCTTAGCAACCATTCCGAGTATCACAACAAACTCGATTTCGCAACCATGATATGTGGTGTTTTTTTGCCGAGCTGTAGATGTAGAAGGAGTAGAAGTGTAGATGGAGTCATTGTCTATGTAGAGAGATCAGCAATGTAGATGCGAACTTTTCGACGTAGATGATGCTTTATATCCACGTTAAACCTTTACACACGGAGGATGGATATCCACGTCCGATTCCATAACTACTCCGAACAGCCTAACTCCTAGCTTCCCCCTAAGGAAGATATAATATATTTATTATAGATTATTTATATAAATATATATATATGTAACGTTATATAGTATATATACATGATTAGGATTGTGCGTGTGCGCCATCTCAATTGCGCGCGCCACCACTATTAATTAGCGTGCGCGACTCAACAATAGTACCTTGACTCTTCCTAGGCTCTATTAATGCAATAGTGTATATTCCGCGTAGCCACGATGTGTTGCCTTGGTGATTTTATCGTACCCTGCTATTTCTAATTTGAGGCAACTATACAGATAGATACAGAAAAAGAATGGCAACACACTTACTATCATAGTTAAAGCGAATACGGCGAGCGTTTTTTCAGCGTTTTTTAGTGTTTATTCTCACTCTTAATGTGCCTACCGTTGTTGCTTGAGTAACAGTAATTGTTTGCAATAACAATAAAATGTCTTAGAACCTCATGCAAAGACAAAATCATGCATGATTACAATTTTGCGTTTCTCTGTTGATTTCCGCTGTCATGTCTCGCCACTTTCTCGCCGTACCGCGAGACGTCAAACAAGGCGTGCAGTAATGCAAAAATTGCACCGGAGATATTTTTGGTCAGATGTAAACACAGAGGTGCATAGTAGCGTAACGTGTAACCTCGTAAATATTATTAGTCTTCAAAAGTCCTAGTGACTATAACGAAGACGGAGAGAGAAGTGGATCAAATCGATATATCACCACTGGATTGCAGTGGGACAATCTGCGAATTTTGTAAAGACGAAAGAAGAAAATGGAATGCAAATAGGCCTAGCATTCGTAAGTACGAGTACTAATAGTAATAGTAATACTTCTGTTAGTGACAGTGTTACTGGTGGCGATGCGCGTAAAGTTTGTTATTAGAAAGCTTGCAGACTAACACTAAGATAGTAACACGTAAATGAGTAATGACAGAAATTGTTGAATGGCAGATGTATTAGACCAACACTCTGCATCATGATCTTGATCCGATACAGAGCCAGTGCATTCAACCACCGGCACCGGTATATACGGCAGTCTACTCTGTACTGTTGCACCAACTGTTGCATGGCAACCCACGTAAACACAAACAAGCGTATGTACACACTAGCCACATAATTGCTGCATTGCACAGTTCGAAATGTCGTCGTCTAGTACGAGCAGTTCTTGCAGTGAGACTGCATGCACTCTTCGCCTGAGGTACATTGGGCACACGTTTGTGGATGCGTCATGAGTGTCTGGATCAATACTTGATAGACTGTCTGCTAGCTGCTACCTAGTAGCTCCTACCGGTTCAGTATAGGAAATGGCGTCCATAAAACAATGCAATGTCATTTACGTCTATATTGATATATATGATGCTATATCAGTATAATAGGTTAGGGTTATGGTTAGGATTATGGTTAGGATTAGGCCACATGTGGTTTTCATTGGGAACCATGTCTTCTCTATCCTTGGGCCCTACTAACCGCATAAGGGTCTATGATCCCAGCTGTACGCTGTGGAACGTACCCGGTCACTATTTGTAGGGTAGGCGTTTAGCGATTAGCAGAGCGCGTTTAGGGAGTACGGCGTAGGCGATCCCTAGACTCGTTAGTGGAGTAGGCGCGGTACGGTCCGGCCATATTAGCTAGTACCAGGGACGCTTCTGGTTATACCGCCGACGTAACCAGGTACGTTCCGGCAGTACCCCCGCGGAATAGCATCCTCTCACCCTACTACCAATATATGATCTATCAGTCGTACTGCTACGGGCCTTCACGGGCCCAAGCCTAGTTTAGCACCCCAGATTAGTGTAGCACACAATCAAAAACTACTATGTCTACACAGAGACAGTAATGTTTTCTATAACAATATTTATTGCGAAGTTATTTCAATTTAGACTATTAAGCCGCCCTGTGTTGTAGAGGAACGTTAAGTGCTCTGATGCATGTCCTCGACTTTGAGTTGCACTAAGTAATAAGATGAATGTAGATGTTAAATATCTTTCTCGTGAGACTAGCAATCGTATTATGTTGTTCCTTGCAATGCAAAACAGAAGGCCACAACCGTCTACAAACGAAGAGAACGACCGGGCAGAAGGAAACGAGTAGACGGAGGAGAGGAAAAGAGAGGAAGGAAGCATTCGTCATCAGCCAAACAGCTCCAGGCTCTGCGGGACCAGCAAAGCACCAGAGAGAAGCACGCAGAAATTGCTTAGAGGTTACATAAACCGTAGCATGCAAAGAGTATGAATGATGCTGCTTCCCCACTTCTCTGGCAGCTGAACATGGCGAGCGAAGAGCCAAATGACATGAGCTTCATGATTGCTGCAAGTGCTGCATATGTCAACTGCTTCCTTTAGTGATCATGATCGCTTGCCCATGAGCACAATATAATACCATTCTTTGCACATAAGTGGCTTTTCCACATAAAACCATCATCATCTAACAGTGATTATGTCACAAACCACCATTTATTTTCAATTCACATTATTACACATATCGCAAATTGGTTGTACATACACAGCATAATCACTTTTTTGACAGACAAAACAAGTTATGCATTGAGTATTTAACACAGGACAAAGTACACGAGTACACTGAGGTAGTGCTATTTTGAAATTTACGTAAGCACGATCAATGAAACAGCGAGATCATAGTTACGTTAACATAATATGTAGCAGCGCTTATTTACAAACACAGCATTACAAATTACTAGACAACATTACTAGACAAATTACATTTCCGAAGGTAGGACATGGGCGTTGCTCAAAAATTTAACTAAACAGGTTCGGGTAGTATTTCCTTACTTTATTCATGTGATAAAACTTTACAACATATTGAATAAGAGCGGCATTCGTTCATATAGGAATTCATAAAACTGTGTATTATTTATGCAGCAATAGTACCACTGGGAGAGCATGCTCCATGGCAGAATCAAAGGCCTACTGCTCAAACTTTAGCACGTACAGCATCTGAGATTCTGCCTGTGGACATGCAACCTCCACACACCTGCGCCGGCCAGTGGACATCACCGACACCCATCTCGGATGCGCCTTCATGCGTGCAGTGTGGCAGCTGCCGAGAAAGCCACAGAAGTGGAGCCGGTCTATGGCTGCGGGCATGAGCGGCAGCATGCCTGATCGAGAGAAGATGTTTACTAGTTTTAATACTTACAAAAGTGACGATTACCTGCTTTCCCAGAACTTCAACATTCTCTAATGGTCACGGAAGTCTGGCAAAATTAACAAAAAAAGCGCATGTAAATGCCGGTCTTCACTGTAGTTTCCCATATCCTTGCACATTAGCCGTTAATTTGCCGAAAACGCTCAACGTTGCCTCAAAAAGTGTATTCTCCTATTACCAGCGGTTATGTGCGAATGGTGCTCGACCCAGTATTTTTATCGCGTTCCGAGCTGTACCGGAACGATGGCCTTGAGAGCGTATGATCGGATCCAGATGAATCCACTGGAGGGCAAGCCGCACGCAGCCCTATCGGTCTACGTAACTTTAGTACGGAACATGGAGTACTCGCGCCAAGCATGCGCGAGTAATTCCCATGTGCTGCTGTGGTGTCCGCGGGGTGGGGATCGCATTTCCGAACCCTCACGCAGTGACCCGTTTTAAAGCGACCGTTAGCCAT
>NW_014577109.1:659495-689386 GCF_000485595.1 Priapulus caudatus | reverse complement strand
TGCTCGGAGATCTTCTGCGGCTTAAAGCCCCGTCTTCATCATTCGCCGCGGTGGTCGGGCAAGCGACTCCTCGCGCTCTGGTTCTCCCGGCGACGCCCTCGGGACTCCGGGGTGCCGAGCTACCACCCGTTTACGTCCCGGTCGGCGAGATACTGCTGGCCTGGCGAGCGCCATGATGACTCGTAGTTGTCGGCCTTGCCCGCGCTTGCGCCTTGCTGCTGTCCGTCGTCGTTTCCATTATATATACCTTCTGGGACCCGTCGGGGAGCGCCGACGAGGAGATGCCAACGGGCCCGACGGCTGCACTCCCCTCCCGGTTTATGCCTACCTCGGCCCTGCTGACTAGCATGAGTGAGCTCCCTGGCAATTCGGACCATGTCTCTCCATACGCTCCTCCGCTCATCCAAAGACGGGAGGGTGACGCCGCCAACTCCGGATCCCAGCGGGCTGCAGACGTTTCTGTTGTGCTTCCCTGATGTATCCTCGTGGCCCCTGGCGACTGCAATCAAATAATACCGCCCGGACGCTGGATAGTCAGAGGGCGCCGGGCTAGCTGCGCCAGCCCTCTCACTGTGCTCCCATCCGTTGTGGGTGTGTACGGACGTCGTAAACTGGCCGAGAGGAACGCTTCCAGCGGTACGTCCTCTTGCCCGTTGTAGATTCGTACCCTTAAGGCGTTCCCTTTCGCTGCGGGACCGGCGTGCTGACGCGGCCCACTCCGACTGTCGGTGGCTGTCCGGTCTTGCTGGTAGCCGAGAGCCGGGCTTAATTCTTGCCGCCTCCGTGATTGGGTTGATAGACCCACTGTTCGGTCCCCGTCTGACTCAGGGGGGCGGACGTTCGTGCCGTTCCACCAGAAGGCGGGCGTGCCACGACGGCTGAACGAACGGCAGACGTTTCACCCAGGAGGCACGCACCATGCCTCCGCCCTACAGGTGACGACGAGACGGCGGCAGCGAAGTTGCCTCTTCGCTACCCGACCTCTCACCGTGTTGGCACGAGTAGCCATGCGGGCATAAAGTCTAGCTATCCTTTCCCAGGCTTATGGGGTGGGTGTACTACCACCGCTTCCCCCGAACCTACGTCATAGCGTATGGGTAATGCTGACGAGCGAATGCGCCAACAAGCGAAACCCAGGAACGATACGCACTCGAGTTAACACGTTGGCGAAACGCTGAGGTATGGGAGTAGAGCTGATGGGCGATGCCAACGAAGCGAAAAGCCCGAGTGACGATCCGACGTTATGGCTCGTATGGCTATCTTATCTACAGGCACGTTGTGCCTTGTGGCACTCTCGGGGACGATTTTAAAACGCTACCGAGTGTACAATCCTTGGTCAACATGGCACCAATGTAACGTTTTTCCCGTACGGTGGGCTCTCCCCACTGTTCGCACCACGGATGGTACACGTCGCACAAGAACGAACAACACAAACTCAAAAAATGAAAGGCTTTACGCCAGAATAGGTCCGGGGCTTTTATTCCGCTCTGGTCAGACCGACCAGACGTGGGCATAAAACGGTACAATATTCCTCGCAGCGGTAAGGCCGATATAGCTAACAAGATTACAACGAAGGCGAAGGCGGCTTACACCAAACGATCCTCTGTCGAGAGCGGCCAAGTCGTGAGAGATCGCTGTGATTTGTTCGTCCGTGCTTATCCTTGCGTTGTGCTCTCTCGACGGATTCCGCTCCTGGTGATGTGTTGCCTAGCCGTCACGGGCAGCCTGCCGGTGAACTGAACTGAACTCAACCTGCTGAACTGACGGACTGGCTGGCTAACTGAGCTTCTAAACTGCACGGTGCTCTGTGGGAGCACGGTATTTATACGCTCCAGAGCAGGGCACGTTACCGACACACCGTGACACGGCACGTCGGCTTCAGCCGTGTCACGTAAGTCAGCTTCAGACGTGCCCGCAGCTGCTTTAGACGTGACTCGCACGCCGCTTCATTTCGTGAACACGTGGGTCAGCGTTCACCGTGGACAAGCACGTCCGGCTTGCGGACGTGACGTACGCCGGCTTCGGACGTGACGCACCGTCGGCTTCACCTGCCGATCCGTCGGCTTGGACACGCTCGTGGCCAGCACGTGCATTTGCCTTCCATGCGGGGTGAGCCCCTCACATCCCGGGGGATCGCTGAGACGTGCGCCGAGAGAGAACGCGGGGGATGTGATGCTGCGGCAGACGAAATTCGTATCATATATATATATATATATATATATATATACATGGATTAGGATTGTGGTGTGCGCATCTCAATTGGGCGCGCACCACCTATTAATTAGCGTGCGCGACTCAACAATAGTACCTTGACTCTTCCTAGCGCTCTATAATGCAAAGTGTATATTCCGCGTAGCCACAGATGTGTTGCCTTGTGATTTTATCGTACCCTGCTATTTCTAATTTGAGGCAACTATACAGATAGATACAGAAAAAGAATGGAAACACACTTACTATCATAGTTAAGACCGTCAGAATATAGAAGTTTACAAGATTTTTACGTTGAAGATTGTTATAGAAGTTGATAATGTGATCGTTTTTACACAATTTATACATTTGATCTACATTATTAACAATCTTATACACTAGTGAAATTCTAACTCCTTTGCTTCTAATAACGTTTCAAACTGTTTCATTAGAAATTTTTAACAAACAACACAAATACGCAGACACACGCACATGAGCGCGCACACATGTACGCACGCACACGTGCGTACACACATACGCACGCGCGTGCACACACACACACACACACACACAGACACACACACATACACACACACAGAAAAAAAGAGAGAGAGCGAGAGAGAGAGAGAGAACTATCGAGAAGAGATTAATGATGGGGCAAAGAAGAAAGAGGAAGAGAGACGAGAGAGAACAGAGAGAAGAGACGAGCATGGAGGAGGGAGAGAGAACACACAGAGAGCAGAGAGAGACGACGCACGAGAGAGAGACGAGACAGAGAGAGAGAGAGAGAGAGAGGAGTCAGAGAGAGAGAGAGAGCACAGAGAGAGAGAGAGAGAGAGGGGGGGAGACCCTCATTCCGCGTCATTTCACGACATTTGGCGACATATCGCCTCATTTAATTAATTAATTAAAAATTAATTAGCATTTTCATTTAATTTAAGATAATTTCATAACAATTTAACTTTAATTTAATAAAAAAATTAATTTTATTTAATTTTATGTATGATAATTTTAGTCATTTCGCGGTTTAGGAGGCCGTCATTTCGCAGTTTAGGAGGTCCGCTCTGCTAGCATATCCCAGAACAACACGTTTACCTTCCTATTCTTGAGAGAGAACGGCGCCCAATCCTAGATTGCTGGCATCTACCTCCAAGATGTAAGGTTTTGTGAAATCAGGGTAACCCAATAGGGGAGCATCTGTCAGCTTCTTCTTGATCTCAGTAAAAGCTCTGTCACAAGTAGAGTCCCATGCGCCAATACCTGGGACAACACACACTGCCTGACGACGTTTCTTCTTCTTTGGTTCCTTCAACAATGCGTGTAGGGGTGTAGCCGTCTTAGCAAAATCAGGCACAAAGCGGCGGTAATACCCGGCCAAACCGAGAAATCCTCTCAACTCTCTCAGTTTTAGGAGGTACTTAGAGTCTGTGATACTTTCTCAGGATCCGGTCTTATACCACCTGACGAGACAGTGTGCCCAAGATATCTAAGTTTAGTCTTAAACAGTTGACATTTCTCGTGTTTTACTTTTAAATTTGCCTTAGACAACCTTGTGAGCACCATCTCCAGACGCTCTACCGTCTCCTCAAAAGTTCTCCCAAAAATGAGGATATCGTCCAAATAGATGAGGATCGTTTGAAAGTTTTTGTCTCCGAGCAACCTATCTCATGAATGTAGCTGGGGCGCCGGTGAGGCCAAAACCCATTCTGCATTAGTCATATAGACCACCTGTACCCACTCGAAAAGCGGTTTTCTCTATGTTCTTACTAGCCATAGGAATCTGGTTAAACCCACGCACTAAGTCCAAACTGCAAAAGTACTGTGCATCTTTTAACACATCTAATGTTTCTTCTATACGAGGTAATGGGTAGGCATCTTTCCTAGTCCTTGAATTCAGCGCTCGGTAATCACAACATATTCTCAAGGAACCATCCTTTTTCTTTACCAATACCACTGGCGACGCATATTGACAGTTGGATTCTTGGATGACGCCCGTGTCTAACACCTGTCTGAGGTACTCCCTCACTTCGGACCACATGTGCGGTGGCACTCTGCGGTGTGGAATCCTGATGGGAATGTCATCTGTGGTGTTGATCTGATGTTTGATTATGGCACAATCCCCAATGTCATATACTCCGACGTGCTAAAAACATGATTGTGGTTCTGAATGACCACTTCCACTTGATGCTTCTGTTGATCAGTCAAGTCTCCATTCCTTTCCATTCGAGACAGAAGATCATCCGTATAATTAGACATGACCGTTTCGTCAGAGTTCATCCTCACTTCAATCTCAGTAACACCCACCTGAACCACATCCACTTTTGATTCGGGTTCAGCAGCACTCAGTACCCCTATCAGTGTCCGGGGACGAAGATAAACATCAGCATCGGAGAAATTTGCAACTTGACCTATTACTTTACCACTCTTGTCATGAATCACACAAGAGGGTCCTAGACGTATACCTCTTGGAAACTCTAGTCCATGGTTTTCCTCAACTATCACTGGACGAGGTGCACCTGTAATTGCTTTTACATTGCATTGCACTGTTACAATTGAATTTGCTGGAATGAGTACGGGTTTTTCCCCTGGCACTCTAACTGTACGAGGAACTGTCTTTCTACCTTCACCGGCCCTAGCTTCATCATACAATGCCAACACCTGTTTAATTTGACCAGGTAACTCCTTGCTCGACAAAGTACTTGTTATATCTCGGAAGATATTGGACCCAATTACTCCAGGAACTGCATGTTTCCTCTTTCGCATATCTGGATCAACCGGGTCCTTCACAATCAAGAATCTCATATCCTCAAACTGATGTCCGAATGCTTCAAGCTTCAACTCAACATAACCCACATACGGAATGTCTTCGCCATTTGCTGTATATATACGGAAATACGAACTCACATTAACAATTTCACACTTCCCTTCCAAGTGGTCCTTATAAAAGGATTCCACAATGGTGGATACCTGGGCTCCAGTGTCCAGCAGACACTGCTTCTTTGCCCCCCCCCCAGCTTTACCATGGCTTCTGGACAATCCACTACTGCTTTCTGTAACAGTGAGCCTATCTTATGCTTCGAACCGATCGTGTGGCTAACAACGATATCACATTACCATACTAGAACCTTTACTGTTCATCACCAATATGTCTACACCTTTACAAGGAGGAGATAACTCCATGTTAACTCACTGTTTTTATACACATGAAATCAAACTACAATACTTGCAGAAATTACAATAATAAAGTCCGACGTTTACACTAACTAGTACCTTTATCAAACGTGTGCATGTGTGTATGCATGTATTTGTGAATGTGTATACATGTAAAGGTATGTGTGAATGTGTATGTATGTGTGTATGCATGTATGTGTTAGTGTGTATGTATGTGTGTGTGAATGTGTATGTATGTATGTATGTGTGTGTATGTGTGTGAGTACGCTTTAGACAATACAGTACATTATAATTCTTATACCAGATGTAATACACCTACTGTATACTAATTCAGGTTGTACTCACACAAAACACATATCGACCACAGAAAAATACAAATGTTCACAATAATGGTAGCTTACCCCCTGGGGATTACACTGCAGAATCCTAGCTGGGGGAACCAAAGAGACCGGGTACAAGATGGCGTTGCGCAAAAGATGCGTTATTCCCCGACCGCTGAGAGTGGTTAAGCCGCGCACTTCCGCGGGACTGGGCGCACGCGACCGCGGGGTATTGTATGTAGCATCTCGCGCTGCCCGCTATACGAATTCGCGCGCCGAAGGAGGGCGGGCGCGCGAATCCGTATAGCGGGAAGCGTAACATCGCACAGTTTTCGTCAGACGTACACCGGCTTGACTACGGCAGCCTTGGGGGGAGGGCATTTCCTGCTGCTGCTGCTTTGCTGCTCCAGAGCCGCGCTGCAGCAGCTAGCAGGGACCAGTATTTGGTGCTGCTGCTGGTTTGCCACGCCGGCCACGCCAGCGCAGGTGCTCGCACGACGTGCCGTCGCCACGGGCAGCGCGGGGTCAGGAGGTTGGTCGAAACGTGGCACGTACGCAGCCGTACGCAGCCAGGCGCCGCCAAGGCGCTGCTGCTTTTGGAGATAGCATCTAGACCGCGCCCCCCCACGTGGAGCGCCGTACGACACTTCGTTAAAAGCTCTGTGATAGACATAACGCTATACTCGGCAGTAGCGCACGTCATCGCGTAGCGGCCAATGAGCGAGCGCGTCATCGCTGATTGACAGCATTTCTTGGGGTTTCTTGTAGGAGCCACTACGTCTTAGCCATGAGGCGCGCCACCCCCAAAAAAGTTTAGGGGCCATTTGGAGATGGCCTCAAGCCGTCCATCGCGAAATGTCGGTTGGATTGCGCCCAGTTTTCGCGGAGTTCGTTTTCAGATTCCTGTCTAAGGTAACTGTCTAAGTGGACAAAAAGTGGGCGGCGTATTCGCTGTTGGGGCGCGGCTTCGCGCAATAACCGGGCCGCATGTCTGTCCAGGCTCGGAGTACACCAACTGCAATGAACGGTCCCCAAAGCTTACTATTTACTCTCTACATATATCATCTTTCATCGTAACACTACACATATTATACAGTTTGTAATACCACAATACTTACAACAAGGTTACAAAACCCTCATTCCCAGAGGTATTTAATAATTCCGATCAAATTGTGACATCCCGAAAATACGATGGAATTGACGCGATGTTCTGTCAACATTACGTTACTGGTAACCAACACATCTATTTCCACCAGCAATACTGTAGGCTTCTATTAATAAGCATCACACCACCTTGATAGCGAAGCCTTGCATGTCACTATACTAAATCTCACATAATATCCTTCTACAGTTCGATGCTGACAGAACATACACTTTACACTCTAGCACAAATGTTTATGCATATTTCTAAACAAGTAATTATGTGTTTACTCATGTCCTTAGCGTCGGGAAGAATAAATCTATTGGAGAAGCAACAAACAGAGAACGAAATTCGCTATGGCCGCGAAAAAGAGAGAGAACACATTCTCTAACCCGAGCATGTCGGAAGTGACGTAAGAACTTGTACGCATCGGCTATCTCCGTGGCTAAAAAGGGCAATCTTCCGACTTACGATAGGCATGTGTAGCACTCCACGACAAAAAGGGGTAATCTTAAAATAATGTTTCAGGTGGAGTATCGCTCACACTAAAATAATACAATAAGATTTAATTAAATAGCTAAAATGCATAATACCGAGTCAATTCTGCAACCTTCCTGTTTTGACGTACGTTGTCGTTCTCACTGCGACGAGAAGGGACGGGAATATGGCCTAACTACCGTCGTGTGATTTGGAAGGCAACTAGGCCGTGGAGTCGGTGCCTCAATGTGACATCACTCATCGTAAAACTCGTTCGTTGAGACAAATCAAAAGCTCCCTACTATCCCTACTATATAGCCTTGTTAAATCACAACATAAGCTCATTCCAACGATTAGTAGTAATAGTATGCAAAAAGTGTATGTAATTAGTAGTTTTTAAAAAAACTGGACGTTAGAATTCATTTTAGCACGTGGATTTTTTAGGCACTCGTGATTTTTCGCATGGTGACTAAAATTTCGAAATTCGTCCCCTGCACTGTGTTCAGGGCTCTTGCTTGGCGCGTCCTCTCTACACTCTTCATCCCTTTCAGCTAGAATGCTGCCGACATCCTCCAATTTTGAGGTTGATGGATGATCTTGAACTCATTTATGGGAAAATATTTGGACAATCCAGTATAAACCAATGGCTAGTTTAGATATGAAACTGGCTCTGTTCAGCTACACCTTGACAGCAGTTAACTGGGTTTCACAGTCTTGGGGTCGCTATTGTCAGACCCCCTGATGATGGGGTGGGGTTTAGGGCGTGGGCCCGAGGGGGTGTCCGATTGTACATCTAAATTAAGTATGTGTTTTTCTTGACCAGACAATGAAAGGCTATCATGCCTGTCTCGTCATGTCTTCTTTCGGATCAGGTGCCAAGCACAACTCTCGAAGTTCATGTGGATTGGTTCTCTGAGAATGAGTGAGATTTGGTTTCAAAATGTTAAAGGCCAAAATTGCTTTTTTCAATTTCAAGATTCAAATGAATCAAATACATTATATTGATTTAATTATTATTTTATTCAGAAAATAAGTAACTAGAAATATAGAAACATTTACAATGGCAAGTACAGTACATCTAGATTTATAGATTGAGACTGCTTTTAGTAATTAAGACATGTAGAGACAGTGCCTTCAGCAGTAGATGTGCAGACAAGTTTCTTCCTGCGTTTAGTTAAAATTTCTCCTTCACCACCCCAGTATTCATCATTTCTCTTATTGTAAGAATTTCGAGTTCGTTTCTTATCACCGAGATGGCACTGCCTCCAGCATGCACTGATTATGTCGCCACTGGCATCTATTTTATTAGACTGCTGTTTGTGTTGTGTTTAACTTCTCCATCCCCTGTGCACTAAACTGTTTAATACCACTCTATAAAAGACACAATTTGGATATGTGGTAAACCATAATGTGCATATATGGGGTGATACGCTATCGTTCGTAATCCTTTCTCTTGCCCGGAGCAAGCCTGCCTATTCTGAGCAAGCTCGAATATGTGTGCATCTTCAACAGAAGTGGCATAGCTACGCGATATTGAACAGTACAGGTCAGCAATCTTGTACTCATTATTCTGAAGATGTGTCAAAACAAAATGCATAATCATATAGATGTCACATTAAAGGCGGGTTGATCAAATGTGTTTAGTTCCATGCCATTTCGAATATAATTTTGTCTCAATTACGGTTTTTCAAAACATGGTATATAATAGACAGTAATATATGGCATGGCAAACCTCTCTTTTTCTTATTCTTCTCATTTCGAGTTGATGTTGGCTAGTGAAATTAATCAAGCAGCCTTCTCCTCTTCCTCCTTCCTCTTCGTCTACTTCCTCTTCTATTTCTTCTATTCCGGATGCTGTCGTGGGTTGGGCTTTGCATTGATAATTGTGGTCAGCACCTGTAAAGGTATATAAGGCATTCAAACATAATGTGAAAATCAAATGTCTCTATCTATACAGAAGTTCATGATTAAATCTCTAGTGTTCAATTCCATTCAACGTTAGCACACAGACTACAATCTTAGGTAGGAAATTGCTTTTTATTTATGATATAATACATTTTATTAATATTATATTAGAATTATAATCAAGATAAAAAAGAAACGCACACGATCTAGACACTTTAGGTGAGGTGCTCTCCCAGGCATCCAATTTTCTTTTCTTTGCTTTCCTTGTATTCGTCAGCTTTTTCGGCGGATTTGGTACATCAAATAGTGTGGGAACTGCAGATTGTTTTAGCTTTTTCAAACCGTCGACTCTATCATTCTCAAATTGAGACTCTTCAAAGTGTGCCTGTTTCATATTTAAATAAATGAGACTGAAACAGCTAAAATTGCTAATGTCTAACGCAAATAGCAGCAATTTAAATGGCACAGATATACAGTACTTAGCAGTCTGTATTGCATCAATTCATAACATATATATCGCACGGCATTGGTACTTACACTATAGAGCCTTGCACGTTTGGGAGGCACCCATACATCCCCCAGCTTGGTATTTGATTGCCTCATATTTACCGCCCACCTCATTTTCCTATCATGATTAGCAGGAAATCTATGTAATTTGTGTCCTTTCTCGCTACAGTTAGTGCTATTAGGTGAACTGCATTGTGTCCAGTCATTGTGAATACCTGCGGGTAAAATGTTAAACCATATTTTCTAAGTACTAATACTATATTAGTAATTATTACTACTATTACTAATTATAACACTAATTATATTTTTATTTTCAGTAGTCCTTTCAGACTTATCTTACTGCATGCGTGCCGTTTTGATGCTGTCTGCTCTGTAGAACACAAGTAGGATAATCTATCTCGCTATTTGAATGAACTACAGAGTGACGTGGCTGCTGTGTTCATCCAACACTAGCAGGAGAGGCCGCTGCTTCCTGGCGTTTGGCAGGAACACCGACTGCAGCCAGTCCTTGCCGAGCACGTCCTCCATCTATGCTTTCTTTTGGTACGAGCACAATGTTCCTGGTGGCCCGGGCGCGATAATGATTTTGACGAATTTTCATGATGTTATGTTATTTTTATATTTTATTATAAGCTATCAACATGATTCAATAATAATTTTTGCTCCTAGTACTTTGAAAAATATACAATCTAGGTATTTTTTAAAAGATGGCAAATTATAAGTGTTGAGGAGAGTTGACATTAACAAATCTACTGTCCGACTTTAGACTCAAACATTTTTTGGAGGACACGTAAGGTCGGACAGCATAAATCATACGATAATTTTATGTAATGCAGGCTTTCAGATTTGAAAAGTACAGGAGGACTACTAATGACTCCCCTAGGACGCCACAGGGGGTCTTTTCACGCTCCATAATCACACCCTTAAGAGGCATGATGGAGAGCTCCACTAAAAAATCACACCCTTAAGAGGCATGATGGAGAGCTCCACTAAAATCACACCTTTAAAAGGGATGATGAGAGCTCCTTGAGGGCTCTCCATCATGCCTCTGGGGGGGGTGTATGATGAATCATGACCAATCTCAGTCTAGAGTGAAATCCAAAACGAAATTGGATGTCATGTCAATCTACTGATTATCATTCATCTTCACCTTCATTCATTCAATGCTTCGTCAGGAATTACATTCTTTTCATCCAACAACCCAACACTAGCACCCAGATTAATAAAAGAGTTGATCGGATGTAAAAATAAACTTGTTTTATTTATTCTGATTTTCATCCTTAGAGATTCTAATCCATGTACCTGCATATTTCAGCACAAAATATCATCACAATCCATCAACAAACTAGCCAAATTACTTGGCCACGTATGTAGCCCCTCCAGCCCTACGACTGTTTCACGTCGGCAGAAAACCACTTCTCGCCACGTATAGTAGAAAACGAGCAGGTAACTTGTGGCTACCGTATAGGTACGGTACCTGTATTTGGATGCTGTTGTTTAGTTGTATTTATATATATATATATAAACCAGAAGGTAATAACCAGACCTGTACCTCTGCCATACGTTCAGTTACTTACACACCACAAATTGTTGTGTGTTGCTAACCTTTTTGTACCCCCCTACATTGAGAACTCTATGGAGCGATATTTCAACATAATAGACATACTTTTGATGCGCGATTTCAACCACTTTTATGAGGCGCGATGATGCGCGCACCATGGCACAATTTCGGGTGCGCGGTGGAGCGCGAGCGCGATCGCGCCTCTTAAAAATGAAAGCCTGTAATGGAAGCAATTTTTCATGTTCATTCATGTTAAAAACACACATAATCTTTTATACTTGTGTTATTAAACGAGTAATACGACAATTTACCAATTCGAAATTTTCTGTTACACACTTACGTAATTTTAATTTTGGCACCAAGAGCCTCACGGGAGTATAAATAAATTCTCGTAAATCTTTATATATGTAACACAGTCTAGATTATTTAGCATAAAAATGTACATAACGCATTAATCTATAGAAATAACTTGTTTTTTTTTTATTAAATAACTCACAAATAATTACAAAATAGGTTTTTACGTAGGCGGCCCACTATTGACTCCTGTCCGACATTTGGCTCCTACGCACTTGCTGTTTTGTTGTTTGAGTCTTCGTTAGCAGAACCAGAATAAACGATAGTATTTTGTCTTCACGCAACACCTCTCTTTAAAGGAAAATAATCATATTTTAGAATTAACTGTTGTCTACTTTACCAAGAAACAAACAAAATTATCTTTAACTTCAAGGATTCTAACATTCAGGGAACATTACGATGAATTTGTACCGATCAGAACTTATTCAAAATTATCTGCTCTGACAGTTCTCCGTGCACTTTTATCATCGCCCACTATACATTGAAACGGGCGGTCGGTTTCACGGTCCTACCAGACCTCGTCCGATAAGGACTGCATGCCTCCCAGTGACACACTGTCGCATCCAGTGTCTGCTGGTGTTCGTACAGTTTGCGTACACGTCACATTTCCTGTCGGTTTTGGGACAGTCTCCTCGCTCACATCACTTGCGGGGTCTGTGACACTATCTGCAGTCTGCTTCACAGGTGCTTCTGACTGGAGGTTTGAGGCGCAACTTTTGACGATTAGGTCTCATTACTGTTCCTTCATGAGTGACAACTTCATATGTCCTTGGCTTGAATTTTTTGTGACTTTGTCAGGCCGCCACTCTGGCTGTCCTCTTTGGATTGGTTGAATCCTTACACTGTCACCTAGCCAAAGTGGTGTGAGATCTTGACGGTTTGCATTTGTCTGATTTGTCATATGTATCCGTCTGACCTCCATTTGGCATTTCTGGTCTCTTAAAGCTGTTTCTAGTAGTATATGTTACAGCGTTGATGGGATAAGGGTTTTGTTTCGCCTTCCAAACAGTCGCTGGCATGGACTAGTTTGTAGACTCTCAGTTGGAGTATTACGCACATTCAACAGGAATTCAGTATTGGAGGCTGCGGATTTCTTCAGACTCTTTTTGGCGTTCTTCACTGCTGCCTCTGCGGCTCCATTAGCCTTGCTGTTTCCAGGGCTGGATTGCTTATGAGTAAAACCCCATTTCCTCCCAAATTTTGATAATTCCTCAGAGGCATATTGAGGACCTCCATCACTAATGACACAGTCAGGGATTCCATGTCTGGCAAAGTTATGTTTCAGTTTGGCTCTGGCAATGTATCTGGCAAGTAATTTAGTTCAAAGAAAGAGCTGTAGTAGTCGACAGTTATCAAGTATTGTCTCACCTTATATGAGAACAAATCAGTTCCTACTTTCTCCCATGGTCTGTCGGGTACCTCATGTAAAGACAATGTCTCTGGTGTTTGGCGATCAGCATAGGTTGCACAGAGATCGCAGGCTTCCACGAAGGCACATATCTCAGACGACATTCTAGTCAATATATGAGCTCACGTGCTCGTCTAAGACACGAGTTAATACCTAGATGTCCTGCATGCAGTTTTTCTTTCATTTCGCGACGCAGTTCTGTCAGAACTATGATTCGCTCACCACGCAGTAGGATACCATCTTGTACCGATAACTCATCTCGGTAGTTAAAGAAAGGAATGAGTTCCTTGAGCACATAGTTCTTGTTTTCCGCCAGCCCTCCATAGACGACGAGGACGTAATGTAACGAGTAGATCACACAGCACATCTTGACAATTGTCTGTGTCTGTTGTCGAATCGAGATCTATTTCACTCGACAGCTATGCAAACAAATGGAAGACTGCAACCTGCAAGATAGAAATGACATTGTCCAATGTTCTATACATCGTACCGGATGTGATCAGTGCCACTAAGTGGCGCTGCCTGCCGGTGACGCCACATCACCCAATGCGTTGTATATATCTATGGTATGACTATGTGTACCGGGTCACATGGCATAGATGATACAGGCCAATTAAAAAAAATCTGGGGGAAAACATTTTTAATTACAACTATATCACAATCTGTGACTGCGGAGCGGCGGTGCACCGAAGGCCAAAAAATGGGGTAGGGGGGTCCTCCCCCAGAAATCTTTTTTCAATAAAGGCTGTAAATACGATTTCCTGGCATTTGGGGATCACAAATCTACCTTCCAAAAAAAGTTGAAAAATTCCTATTTTGTAGGGATGTTCCCTACAAAATGGGCATTTTTCATGGGAAGCAAATGAAAAACAAGAGTACCGCAAAGCATAGCTGCATATTTACACATTAGTCCTAAGAGTTATTTAACTGTGCCAGGTGAAGCTATTGCCTGCCTGTCCTGCCTTTTGCAAGTGTCTTTTTTTATCTTAGTTGCCAGTTGGTGTACTGTGAAATTCTTGGATTTGGGTGGATTCTGGCGTTTGTCCAATTTCAGTCTCCCGTTTGTCTTCTTTCTCTTTTCTAGCAGAGTCCAACTTCTGATATCTACCACGTGCAGTATTCATATGGTAGACTACAGGCTTGTCTACAGGGGTCCTACGAATATCATTCCTACGGTATGCACTAAGAGTAGTAGTGTGTCTAGAGGACAGGTCATATTTAATACTCTGCATGGATAAGTACTTGTATCAAGTCTGTTTGATTTATGATCTATCAGGTCATTCATGATACTGAAAGATTGTTCCACATGCGGCCCAGTAATGATACTTAATGCTGTCTTCACCACTTTCTCTAGCACTGGATAACGACCAGAGAGAAACCCACCAGTGGTCAAGACGCACTGGCTTATCGTTTGTCCTAACTCCTTGTCAAGCTGAAGGCGGGATGCTTCCAAGGTGTAGGCGTCATATTCATCTTCACCAAGAACTGTTGGAAAATAATTTTTCAGTTTTCTTAAGTATGCTACATGTAAGTGCATGACGACCCTGCACCATTGGGTCTAGGGACGACAGGCACTGCAAAAGTCGGTTATCCAATGGTATTTTGTTCTGTATATACACTGCAGCATCAATAAATGCGCCCTTGACATTTTCAATGAATTCCGTTTTCATCTTTGCCTGTGCTGTTGTTCTGGCCATGTCAGCCAGAATGGATATAGCAGCTGAACCAATGACGATTGATGATGATGAGTGATGACTGGTTTCATCTTTAACATCAAAACTCTTTAGCTGTCTGGCGGTTAGATTCTTGACCATCTCATGTTTGACAAAACATGAAAGGAAATGCCGGAGAATTTCACAAAGTTTGTCATGCAAACGGTGGACCATCGGTTCCTTCTGTTTGAATACCAAGATAAACGACTTGAAGAGAGGGAGAACAGATAAATAAAGGCGCATGTGTAGCATGGTCTTCTGGTGCTGGTAAATAACCTTTGTGACTATCCTCGCCTTTCTGTTCTTCCCATCAGTTGTGAGGGCCTTCTTATTCAGGGCATTCAGAATTTCATAAATCCTCAATCGTGCCTCCCTTGATACAGAATGAGATTGGAGAATATTTGCTACAACAGGTCTGTAGGTCTCTTTGAGGTCTGTGGGTACTCATGCATAGTAGAATACCTGGAATGCATCCATCATATTGGAATTCTTCAGAGTTACATCATATACCGAGAGCCATCTGTGCGCTGTACGCTGACCAGGAACATTGAAATTAATCCCAAGAATGAAACATGTTTCTTTTAATAGATCCCGAAGGTCAGTGCTCCACTTACAATCTGTATGGAGATCATCAACAAGACCCTTAATGATGTTGGCAAAATGAGGGCAGAACCTTTGCACACAGTTGTGCATATGGTGGAAAATATCACCGTCTATGTCTAGGAGATGTGGGACAACTTCTCGAAGCTGGGTCTCAAATCCACTTCGCTTTCCTCTCATATAGTTAGTGGAATCGGACCGATTTGAAATAAGCTGAGTGAGTGGAACGTTATCTTTTTCAAATGCAGCCAAAACAAATTCCAGTACTTTCTTAGCATTGACTACAATCATCGATTCTGATTCAAAATGCTTCACTACAACTTCTTTGGCTAACTCTGAAAAGTAACTCACAAGAATAGTTAAGACTTTCTGGTTATTATTGCTAAAGCACTCATTGATATTCATTGAAAAGTGATTGGCCTTCAAGTCGTTAACTGTACGCTTATGGACAACAGTACCCAACCCCTCTCGCATTTTGTATGATGCGGTAGTCCGATGCATGGTAAGTCCATCCAAAGCCTTTTGATCTCGACTCAGTTCTTTGCTGAAGTCAATCAACTTGGGGGCCATGCTAAGGGGTAGGGAGTTTTCAGCAATAAAAGAAACAGTCATGGCTTCCAAATGTGCCTTTCTGTCTGATACACCAACTAATGGTGCTGGTTGGGGGCCTTGGTGAGGGGCATTTTCTCAACAGTTGGGTGGTGCTCCATAGGACAATTGGGCTTCATCTTCATGTGCTGGGGCTGGGCCTGGCATTTCACAATCGATCATTGCTTGATTAGCACGAAACATAGCTGGTAGTGCCGCTGAACCAAGTCTTGCAGTTCTTATATCAAGATGTTTTTGCTTCGTTGAATGATTTTTTAAGTCGGCCTTACCCGAAGAAGCGTATTTCAATTTGTCACTGCACCATTCACACGCAACGTACCCTGGAACATCGATCTTCCGTAGGTATGCCGAAAGAAAATTGCCATTACCGTCTTTCTCCTCCAGCCAGTTCCATTTGAATTTGTTTTTCACGGGTGCCTCAAGAGCTTTTAGATCCGCCGTTCTATCAATAATTTTACAAGACATCGTTGAATGAATGTATCACGCCACTATTGAAATGTAAATCATGCAAATAATGCCATGAATGCGGTGAATGGGTCTTTCGATGTCATGAATGCGCACGACGATCTCGCGCATCTCGTTGTAGCGAGACTTGAAAATTAACCAATGGTGTGAGAGCCAAGATGGCGGCGCCCATAGCAAAATAAGGCATGGTACTGACGAAACGAACCAAGAAACGGAGGAATCCGGAAAGAAATACATAAATAAAATAAAATCAGGAAATCCGGAATTCCGGAAGAATCTCATTTCTCACGGTAGTTTTCCATGAGTATGTGCCAAATACAGTACTCATCATTACTTCTGCCAATGAGTACTGAAAAAGTATTTTGCTTTCTACGTTGCCAAACGCGAGTATTTTGCTTGCATTGTGTGTGCGTGCGTGCGCGCACGTTTGAAGCATACGCATATGCATATTATGTCAAAGAATACTACAGTAATTGTAATTGTAAGTTTGTATGTACATTCATGCGTACTGAGGCGAATGCTAGCGTATTCTGTACAGTTGACTCTATCTATGTTTTGTATATATGTAGGCGTAAATGAGTGTTTTCAATGCGTATTTTATGCAAATACGCATGCTATCTGGAGCAATAATAATATTAATATTATGTAAATATTTTCGTAATAAAAATAAAATACACATAGGCCTACCTCTTCGTCATCTTTACTGTCATCATCAACACGCATCGCATTCCTACTCCCAGCGTACGAGGTCTTATTTTAGCATGCAAGCTTCTTGCTCCCACACGTGCATATATCATTGCAAAACTGTTTTGCAGCAAAACAAGGGCATGCCCCTCTTCCTTTTGCCCGATTGCAAATATTTGGGCACGAACACGCCAAAATACTGATTCCCTCGTCTACTTCCATTCCGTTTGTTGTTGCACGCCCCCAGTTCCCATGGCAACAAACAGATTAGGTGATGCGCAGCAGAACGCCATCGTCTGACAGCAGTATAACTGTAAACTACATAGTGGCTCCATCATGCGGTCAAAAATCATAACTTACACAATTTAGTTAACCGCAAATGACGGTATTGGTCCTTTAAGTTTACAAGGCATTTCCATGGCTGCCACAATAATTTTGCCAATGCCTCGTTTACCGCAGATGTTTGCAATATAGGCTAGCTGCTTCTGGGCGCCACGCAAGAGTTTCGAATTAATGGCAGTTGTTTTTGTGTCGAGCGTTTGGTTACATCGAATGCACCGGCAAATTAGGGAGTATAAAGAAGGTATATAAGCATGAAAAGTAAACAGAAACACTAATTGTATTGTCATACATTTTATTTTGTTCAAATAACACACAAATATACTACTTGCTGGGGCTAGAAATTCGTGACGTACACAGTTTAAAGTTACGAGTGTCTGATAAGCCTCGTGGACCACTGCTTTGTCCATGTCCAGAGCGTAGAAGACATGGTTGACCATAGTTTTTAGTTGATAACTGGAAGGATGGTCGAGCTTTATATGCAGAGACATCAGCACTCTTGCCCAGACACTTTGAGGTACGACGATACGGTCCTGATTGGCCATGAAAGGTGTCTGGTGTTTAACAACGAGTAAGCCGTCACGAGAGATGGATGCAACCTGAAGGTAATGCTTGACGTCTTTGATGTTGGTGACTTTATTGGACGGGCGTGTACCCTGTTTTAAGTGCGCATGTGTCCTGCGTAGGTCTGGACATTCAGACTGGATTGCCAACCAAGCGGTCCTCCTGGTAAATGGCAGTTTTGCATCACCATTGGCAACTTTCTGAAACGAGACTGCTCTGACAACAGAATTCTCAGCAGTATTGACGAACGTGCAGATCTGGCACGTTGGTTCTTCGCAATCTGCGGCGTTGCGACTGGCAAAATCGGATTGCAGTATTGAGGAGCCGGCTACATGTCTTATAGCCAACTGGTACCAACGGGGTGTTTAGCCTTGGGTAAGTTCAATACGGCTGCTGGCATGGCTCTGGCATCCTCAGATGTTCGAAGCTCCTCAAGGAGAGAGTCTAACGCTTGGGATACCTCGGTTTTAATTGACGCAAGGGTTCTGGTGCGTAACTCTGTATCATACTTTTGTTTGACAAGCTTGGGAAGCTCGGGATGTATCAATCTTAGCCATGTCAAGACAAGGAAGTTCTCCAAAGATGGAGTGAGTTCCTCGTTCTTCGTTATCTCCACGTAATGTTGGGTTAAGGCTGAATCACTACGTAGTAGATTGTCTTCAGCAAATGCCATTATTCGCTGGTAGAGGTTCTCGGGTATCTCATTAGGTTCGAGGCGAAGGGACGCAAAATCAATGAAATGTGCCCCAGTAGACTGGAACCCAAAGTGAAGGCGAATTGCTTGCCAGATACAATCCATGGAAGTAGAATTCCTCACGATAGAGTTGCGGGCAATTATGGGGCAATAATTGGCGACTTGGCCTAACATTAGCTCTAGCATTTACACCTTTTGCTCCCGTGTGCGGCGGTCAGCCTCAGCCACAAGCTCACCGTCGTTCTCAAACCCTCTGTGCGGATCCACTCTTGTCTTCCTCTCCCATTGCACACCATCTAGAGCTAATAATACCTAGAGTGTACAACGAAAAAACGGGAAAATAGTGCTATTTCACGACAACATTATTCTACTTTGCCTGCGAGTCTAGAATCATTTTATGGTATTGCATTAAGCAGAATTCTTTGCTCTCTAAAACAAGACCAACCGCTTGTCAATACGATACTCCTAGACTGAGATATTGGCTCCTAAACCTCCCCTCCCACATGCCTTACGCCGCCTCGCATCCAGCTTATTCACCAACCTACACGCCCCTAAGCATTTTGGCTATCGGTTTCCGTCACAGCTTGGAGCGCTGATAATTGATGTCACATGCCCAAATTTGGTACTCTTACTACACGATATAGTAACTGAGCTGCGTTGTGGAGAATTAATTAAGAAAACATTGCCGGGTCCATCATGACGGGCATTAGCCGTGCTAGGAAAGATAATGGGAGATAAGGGCATAGGCGATGCCCCCGAAAGTCATCGAAACGCCGTTCATTCAGAAAGTTATCGCGGAAAAAACCGAACTCTCACGAAGCAACCTTAGAGGCGTGTAGGTTGGTGAATAAGCTGGATGCGAGGCGGCGTAAGGCATGTGGGAGGGGAGGTTTAGGAGCCAATATCTCAGTCTAGGAGTATCGTATTGACAAGCGGTTGGTCTTGTTTTAGAGAGCAAAGAATTCTGCTTAATGCAATACCATAAAATTATTTTAGACTCGCAGGCAAAGTAGAATAATGTTGTCGTGAAATAGCACTATTTTCCCGTTTTTTCGTTGTACACTCTAGGTATTATTAGCTCTTGACACCATTTACAAGGAAAGGGGCAAAGTTTCGGTCCAAGGACAATGTGTATACCCAATTTTGTCTCCAGTTCTCAAACAAGGTAACCGTTTCCACCTTCGTTAAACACCACTGTTTCGGTGCTCTGGCTGCCACCATATTTTATCATTCGACACAGCTCACGGTTTGATCAGTATTTACCTGTATACAAAGGACTCTGGCGACGTTTGCCTTGCGGGAATTATAACACAACTGTCTCGGAAAAAATACTACTGCGAGAGCAAGTAGTATCAGTCCGTAAATGGCGCGCGCAAACACGCAGATACATTTGAGGGCCGTAGCAGAGGAACATTACGGGAAATTCACGCGCGTAGCAATGGTGAGAAACAGTCGGAAACGGGCGAGTAGTGTCGCGTAAATGCAGTTTTTTCCACACTTCCTGTGAACTCACATAATGTTTCTCGGTCGAAATAAACAAACAACACCCTCAACAACACCCTTGTCGATTTTAAAGGGGTTACCCCCACATCTACGAAAATGACATATAAGTCTCAATCTTGACATCTCTATCCTTGAACCCTATGACTGGTAAGAAAGCATTCTAACTATCATATGGCGCGAGCGATTGGAGTTACATTTCTATAAATTCTTGCTGTTATAGACACATGTCTTAGCTATAATCTCTGTGAGTTTATTGAAGCATGATTAGTCTACTTAATTAGCAAATATGCGTGCGCGGTATCGCTCATAGGCTAATACACGCGCGGCTATGGCCGGTAGGAAAATGTACTATCATAATCATATGGTGCGAATGATTTGAGTTACATTTCTATAAATTCTAGCTATTATAGACACATGCCTTAGCTATGATCCCTGTGAGTCTTGAGTTTATTCATTCATTTCATGTGCTGACTGGCAGCCGTACTACGCACATCCTGATCTCTCTCCCCCTTGTGTTATTGCCCTCTACACTGTTTTCGCCAGTGATCTCTATCACTCGCTTCTTCAGCAGCGGTCTCCCAGTTGATGTTTTTGTCTGCCAGCTGCTGCTTCATCAATCTCAGCCAGGTAGTAATTGGTCGACCGACTGGCTGATCTACTTTCCTATCTGCTTCACGGAGTGCTAATTTGACAGGAGTGTTTGTGTAGTCTCATGTGTCCAAGAATTCTAATTCTGCGTGTTTTGATGATTTCGCTCCATTCTGTAAATTTGAGTAGTTCTTTCAGAGTGACGGAACTAATTTTCTGAGGGTATCTGATATTTATGGCCCTTCTTAGAAGGCAGCGTTGGAAAGAGTCGATTCTGCCAGCAAGATCTTTAGTTATGGACCATAATTCGGTGTTGTAGAGGAATACAGGCTCTATGAGTGCTGTGAAATATGGTACTTCTTTGTGATAGGTATACGATGGTGCCGCCATATATTGTCCCAAACATTCATTGCTAATATTTTGTTTCAAGCTTTTTGTTTTTTTTCAATGAGGTCTTCCTCCGTTCCAAGACGACTGCCCAGGTATTTATATTTTTCCCAGTTATTGCTTCCTTCTCTTTTAACTGTATACTCCTCGGTTTTGTCTGAGTTACAGGAAAGGTTTCTGCTGTTGAGCTGTGATCGTATTGTATCTTTGTAGTATTGTGCAAGATGGTACGGTTCTATGATGATCCAACCTATATCATCCGCATACTGTGGTGTGATGGTTACGTTGAGGTTGTTCTTTATTTTTCCATAATTATGGTTGCAAAGGTGTGGTGGAGTAGTGACAGGTGTTGATGATGGGTGTTGGTGGTCTCTCAGTTCTAGTTTAGACTTTGGTGTCAGACTGCGTGCTAAGTATCATAAATATGACTGGACTGAAACAGTCGCCCTGCGGTCTTCCCATGTTGGTGAGGAAAGGATCTCAATGTATCGCCTACCCTAACCTGAAGTCTCACATCTTCCAATAGCATTTTGATCATATGGAGTTCATCTTGCTAGATCCTGCATTATGGTTGCCCTGTCTATCGTGTAGAAAGCTTTTGATATGTCCATCATCAATATATGTGTCATGTAATCTTTGGATGATATAGCTTTTTCGGCCATGAGTTTATAAGTTAGAACTTGCTCAGTGGTGGACCGTCCATGTTGGTATGCAGCTTGACTTGCTGGCACCTCAAGTATTATTCTGTCTGTGATGCGGCGTATCATTGTGATACGGCGTAAAATTTTCCTAATTAATGACAGAACAATGGGCCTTAGGTTGGCGCAGGGACCTTGTTTCTTGCCATTTTTTTGTAAAGGCGTTAGTACTTCAAGTTTAATCTCTTTTGGATATGTGCCAGATCGTGCCATTTCATTTAATATTTCAGCGATTTCTGATGTGATTTTGATTGGACAATTTTTTAGTTGTTCGGATCGCAGCTCGTTAATCCCGGGGCTTCTATTGTTGCGTAAGGATTTGATGACGCGCTGAATTTCTTCTCGACAGAATGGTGTAGTCATTTCGCATGGTGTGATTTCATGGATGGGTTTGGCGGTTTTGTTATTGAGAGCATTCGTGAAGTGAGTCGATATCTGCTTCACTTGTTAGAAGTGAATGGACCACCAATTCGAGAGGTTCGAAGCCGTTTCTGTCTAATTTTGGATAAAATCCTGCGAGGACTTCGTTAAATGCAACAGCATCACAGTTTGTCTGCAACAAATGTAACAATTTTTAGAAAAGCGTTTATATAAAAACTTGAGGAAGTGCAAGCTATCTGTTTATCATTTTTTGATAATCAAAATGCAACTTGATGGGAACTGATGGGAACTCTGACATATTTCACTTGTCACCTGTCGGTTACACAAGTTACCGACTTAACAGCCATCTTAAGAAATATAGTGTCTTTATTAGACATATCTGCAATTATTACACTTGAGAACAACGTGCATTGTTTTACGTATAGCCATTTTAGTGATGCATTGCATGTTAATCACATTTTTTTGGTATTGCAAAATGCGATGTAATACTAGTTATTTTATCAATTGCAATGCCCTATAACAATCATAATATATGTGAACATGTGAAACATTCACATGTTCAGAACATACCATACAAGTCTGGTTCAACCTTGCGAATAATCCATACAAATAAATTTACCTGAGAATGTGACTCTAGCCATCCATAAACCAGCGGCTTTTAAATCATTTTTCTCGTGCTGGTTTGGAACTTTGTCGGTATCCATTTCTGCCAGGCAACAAAAGTTGTGGGTCCATGATTTTTTGACGTCAACCAGTATAGTTCCATCAAAAATATGGCCCAGCACACCTTTCTCCCTGTGATTTAAATGCATCACTGCAAAAAAATGTTATAATTTTCAAATACATGTACACTACTATAAATACATGTAAACTGCTTACTGTTTCTGTCATTGTAGACTGGACAAGCAGTGAGGTCACTGGTGACAGGAGCAGGTGAACGTGGTCGCAGTGTAACTGGATTCGGAGTTTGGTTAAGCATCTCCGAAGCTTGCTGGAGCAAGCGAACTACCTGACTCTGGATTTCACTAGAATCTAGAATTAAATGTTTTTGTGGAACATATACGTGAGTAGCAGCAATCGTACAATTTTTGGCATTAAATCCCTGAGCCCTTCTTAAACACTTGTATTCTTTCTACAAATGATAACTAATTATGAACTAGAAAGTCAGACAAAATACTTACTACTCGCTTGTGTTGCACAATAATATAGCCGTCGTTGTTTGATAATTGGAAACATAAAAATGCAATTATTTATATATATATATATATATATATATGCGGGTGTACGTGCGTGCGTGTGTATGTATTAAGTTCGTTTTTTAATTACTGTATAATAATAACATACCCCCGCATATATATGTATATATATATATTGTAGTCGCTGGATAATTTCTGCTGCCAGACAACTGTGAGCTATACAGTAAAAACCCGCGTATAAGAACCTGAATTTTAAGAACCTGTTAGGCTAAAATTTCCCATTTAGACCCCTTTACATAAGAACCTGTTTTAGGCTAAAGATTTTAATGTAGTTCTTAGTTTTCCATGCAGATGAAGATTAAAAAAGAAACACAGGTAAAATAAAAAATATGAGCTCAACAATATCGATGAATGTGCCGCAGCCCTGGCATTGTTATTGAGACACAGTACTGCATTATTACATATATCTGCAAATGTAAAATATTATCAAACAAGGATACAAGCGTTTCTTCAGTGAAACAGTTATGTCAGCACATAAAAAATAAGCAGATGTATTGTTTTGTTGAATAAAAAACAATCACAGAGCTGTGTTGAATGCAGTTAGCACTTTCTAATGTCACTAATACTGAGTTCTTCAGCAAATTCTTTGGTTTGAAGTTTCTTTGTGAACCTCGAGTAACCCATATCTCCAACCAACCTATAGTCACAGGGATCTCTCCTTGGCCAGATTGTAGCGATTGACAATACATTCTGCCTCAATTTCCCCATAATCGTCTAGGAATTTGTAAAATAACTTGGAAAGTTTAATTGGCGACATGTCGACCATTTCACCATCTTGATCTTCACAGCAACTGCATATTTTCGTTGTCATTGTCTCTTTCAATTTCACACATGATCTCCCCAACACAAACGGTTACAGCCTTGAAATATGCATGATAACCACGGATGCTTGACTCAACATACACCTCGTATTCCCTGCCATGTCTAATCTTTGGATGTTCGGATGAAGCGTTGAAGTTGGTGAGTTTTAAGACGAAACGTGAGCTATCAAAAATGACTACAGTATTTGAAAGCAAGATGGCGGCCAGTCTTTCAAAACCGCTGAGCAATAGACTCGCTCGTACGTAATATTGCGTCATTCCTGTCTGTTTCAGTAAAACTGGAAATAACACCTTTTGCGATAGGCCTGCATCCTCTGTTTTGCTGATTGAGGCATGGTCTATTGTCTGATGATTATTCGCCTGAAATGGAAATAAAATCATCAGAGGGCTGTAAAATGTATTTTTTTTAGCAAATTTAGCTCAATGTACATTTGTACCTTCGATTTTCATCATATGAATTGAATTAGAACTAGTGTTAAGGTCTATTATATTACACTACGATGCAAAATGGATTGTTTTTTTAATATTATCCTATACCCTATAGTATGCCCTCCTCACTAATTCAGGGCATACTGGGTGACCACAAAGGACATTGTCACGATGTAAAAGCATGACTTTTCAGTGCACATCCATAACCAATTGTTTAGAGAGTTGATGGAAATTCAGGACAATAGGTCTGAGGTTCACCCCTCTTACACT
This sequence comes from Priapulus caudatus, assembly GCF_000485595.1. Lineage (NCBI taxonomy): Eukaryota > Metazoa > Priapulida > Priapulimorpha > Priapulimorphida > Priapulidae > Priapulus > Priapulus caudatus. The sequence continues at coordinate 664,355 of NW_014577109.1, read as the reverse complement.
TATGGTCACAGTGCATGGAACTTTGCTGGAATTACAGTTGAAACAATAGCACCACCCAAACCTAGATTTCCCATCCCTGAATGACGACAACAGCTTCAAATCATTGGTGAAAAATTGGCTACCATGGGTTAGGGCAGGCCATTCCGAGACCATCTGAACATACACTTACTTTTTTTTAAGAAATCTCATGTATATGAAATCCATTTTAGTGCTAATTTTTTACCCCTGCTCCTCCTCCTTCTCCTCCCTCTCCTCCTACTCCTACTCTGTAATCATCTCCGTCGCCAACCCTAGCTCCACCAGGAGGCGCCACTTCCCCGGCAGCAGCTCGCCGCCCGCCGGCGACGGCGATGTCTCGAGTCGTCTCGATGAACGCGCGAGTTGGGATCCGGACGGGAGCCAGCAATTTGCCCCTAACTCTCAAAATCACCCAGGTATAGGTGACTTACAGTGGAAAGTAGGGCTTCGTTGAGTCATGCTGTATTGTGGTGCATCTTTAATGGTCAGAGTTTTCCGATCGATACTTGGCATGTTGAAATCACAAATAATTAGTAGTTCTGCCAATTTATTGTCGGTTTCTATCTTTTGGAGTGATGTCTGGATTTTTAGGAGGTTTTCCAAATTAGCTGTAGGCGGTCTATAGCAGACAACTAGGCATAGCGTTGGATTTCCTTTTGAAGTAAGTTTGACTGCTTCCATTTGATTTCAACATCCTCAATCTCGGTGATGTTTAGTCCTTTGTATGCGACGAAAACTCCTCCTCCATTGGCATCTCTGTCCTTTCTTAGTGCCGTGTATGGTGGTGGAAAGATCTCAGCGTTGGTAAATGAACCATCTAGATGCGACTCGGTTCCTAGGATTATGTCTGGATTTTCATTGCACAGTAGTGAATGGAGGAGTCTCTTTTTCCTGGCGCTCTTCAGGCTTCTACAGTTGACAGCCATGATTTTTAATTCACCATTTGTCCTATTTGGTATAGTGGGGGGTTTGGTAAGTTGTCGGGGGTGGAGTCATCAAGATCTTGGTCAAAGTAGCTATCACTAAACTGCATAAAACGGTTGGTCATTCGGATTTGAGGGTTATTCCCATTGGCCTGAATGAGTTAGTCAGATAAGTGTGGTTGCTAGCAGGAATGGCATATCTACACATATGTGCTGTGCTTTAGAAGTTCATACTCCCTAGGGCGCATGTCAATACATTTTATGTGTTGCCAGAAATCACATTTGTCACATGCAAGGGCTCGATGGGTTTTGGCTACCGGTTTCCTGCATACCTTACATGGGTATTTGATAGGACAAGGGTTTGTCTCGATGTCGCCTGATATTATTAGCAGTAGGTGGATAACTGCAGAAAACTTTTTGTCTGTTCTATATGTCTCTGTGGAGGTTTTTGTCATATTTGATACTGTGGTCAGTAATGATGTCGTAGATGTCAACGTATTTGGTATACACGCCTATTTAACATACACGCCTATTTAGCACGATGTTATATGCAGCATATATGGCAGATGTTATATGGCACTATAGGTTGTAGCAGTAGGTAGGCGTACAAGGGTGACGAACACAAGCAGTAGACCAAGAGTGATGGAGAAATCCACTGGTTTGTTTCTGTCCCGACGTCTTCTACCCCTGGCACTACTAGTTGCCATCCTACCTATTTGCCAGTCTGTCGCTTTCACAGCGCACGCTCTGAACAGAGAATAGAGCATTATTTTTTACTACGCTTACTTGTCCGTTTCAAAGACAAACTTCTTCACCAACGACAACCCCCTGTTCCCTAACAAGAATTCCTTTGCGGTAAGTGTTACCATTATGACCTGTGGGTCTAGTTACTTTCATTTTTATCCAATTCTTAGCATACATTGCAACTCTCGATTTGATTTTCTGATTCACAGCGATGAAAACAAGTGAAAATTTGCTTTCACAGCTTTGCACAGTATTTATATACAGAATATGGGTTGTACGGTCTAGTGTCGGATTTACATAAGAACCTGTTTTAGGCTAAGATTAGGTTCTTAATTTTCCATGCAGATGAAGACTTAAAAAGAAACACAGGTAAAATAAAAAAGATGAGCTCAACAATATCGATGAATGTGCCAGCACCCTGGCATTGTTATTGAGACACAGTACTGCATTATTTACATATATCTGCAAATGTAAAATATTATCAAACAAGGATACAAGCGTTTCTTCAGTGAAACAGTTATGTCAGCACATAAAAAATAAGCAGATGTATTGTTTTGTTGAATAAAAACAATCACAGAGCTGTGTTGAATGCAGGTTAGCACTTTCTAATGTCACTAATACTGAGTTCTTCAGCAAATTCTTTGGTTTGAAGTTTCTTTGTGAACCTCGAGTAACCCATATCTCCAACCAACCTATAGTCAACAGGGATCTCTCCTTGGCCAGCATTGTAGCGATTGACAATACATTCTGCCTCAATTTCCCCATAATCGTCTAGGAATTTGTAAAATAACTTGGAAAGTTTAATTGGGACATGTCCGACCATTTCACCATCTTGATTCTTCACAGCAACTGCATATTTGTCGTTGTCATTGTCTCTTTCAATTTCAAACATCATGATCTCCCCAACACAAACGGTTACAGCCTTGAAATATGCATGATAACCACGGATGCTTGACTCAACATACACCTCGTACTCCCCTGCCATGTCTAATCTTTGGATGTTCCGGATGAAGCGTTGAAGTTGGTGAAGTTTTAAGACGAAACGTGAGCTATCAAAAAATGACTACAGTATTTGAAAGCAAGATGGCGGCCAGTCTTTCAAAACCGCTGAGCAATAGACTCTCGTACGTAATATTGCGTCATTTCCTGTCTGTTTCAGTAAAACCGGAAATAACACCTTTTGCGATAGGCCTGCATCCTCTGTTTTGCTGATTGAGGCATGGTCTATTGTCTGATGATTTATCGCCTGAAATGGAAATAAAATCATCAGAGGGGCTGTAAAATGTATTTTTTTTTAGCAAATTTAGCTCAATGTACATTTGTACCTTCGATTTTCATCATATGAATTGATTAGAACTAGTGTAAAGGTCTATTATATTACACTACGATGCAAATGGATGTTTTTTTAATATTATCCTATACCCTATAGTATGCCCTCTCTAACTAGATTCAGGGCATACTGGGTGACCACAAAGGACATTGTCACGATGTAAAAGCATGACTTTTCAGTGCACATCCATAACCAATTGGTTAGAGAGTTGATGGAAATTCAGGACAATAGGTCTGAGGTTCACCCCTCTTACACTTATGGTCACAGGTGCATGGAACTTTGCTGAATTACAGTTGAAACAATAGCAACCCCACCCAAACCTAGATTTCCCATCCCTGAATGACGACAACAGCTTCAAATCATTGGTGAAAAATTGGCTACCATGGGTTAGGACAGGCCATTCCGAGACCATCTGAACATACACTTACTTTTTTTTAAGAAATCTCATGTATATGAAATCCATTTTAGTGCTAATTTTTTACCCTGCTCCTCCTCCTTCTCCTCCCTCTCCTCCTACTCCTACTCTGTAATCATCCTCCGTCGCCAACCCTAGCTCCACCAGGAGGCGCCACTTCCCCGGCAGCAGCTCGCCGTCCGCGGCGACGGCGATGTCTCGAGTCGTCTCGATGAACGCGCGAGTTGGGATCCGGACGGGAGACAGCAATTTGCCCCTAATCTCAAAATCACCCAGGTATAGGTGACTTACAGTGGAAAGTAGGGCTTCGTTGAGTTCCATGCTGTATTGTGGTGCATCTTTAATGGTCAGAGTTTTCCGATCGATACTTGGCATGTTGAAATCACAAATAATTAGTAGTTCTGCCAATTTATTGTCGGTTTCTATCTTTTTTCTACGGCTTACTTGTCCGTTTCAAAGACAAACTTCTTCACCAACGACAACCCCCTGTTCCCTAACAAGAATTCCTTTGCGGTAAGTGTTACCATTATGACCTGTGGGTCTAGTTACTTTCATTTTTATCCAATTCTTAGCATACATTGCAACTCTCGATTTGATTTTCTGATTCACAGCGATGAAAACAAGTGAAAATTTGCTTCACAGCTTTGACAATATTTATATACAGAATATGGGTTGTACGGTCTAGTTAATTTAGAATAAAATTGGGGATTTTAAAAATCACACGCTTTGACATTTTCGTTCATGATTTGCATGTGCCTGTCTTCACAGTTCACATATCTATACCATGAATGAATGTATATAAATTTGTGTAATACTAATTAACATTCTCCTGACTATAGCATAGGTCTATCTATAGATCCCTCAATATTGTTTCGTTATATATTTAAATTATGATTGTAAACGAGTATTACGTATATGAGTTCGAGCTGTGTAAAGAATACTTCCGCTCTCTTGTTTTTAGTGATAAATTGAGAATGCCACCTGTTGTGTACGACATCATTTAGCTGGTGTATGCGTACATGCATTTAACTTCGGAGATAGCCGAGTTTGTGCGTGACGTACACTGACGTCACGCGATCAGTCTGGTTCATGGAAACATGCCCACCGGTGGGTATGTTTCCATGAACCAGACCGATCGCGTGACGTCAGTGTGACGTCAGACCACCACCGTCCGTCCCATAGAAATAATATAGATATCCATATTATTAAATTATCTATATTATATATAGTTATAATATCGTTATATTAGTTATTATATTAGTTATTATATTATGGTTATCTATATTATCTATATTATAAACCAAACACGAGAACTACAAATGGCGGAGCCGAAGCTGCCTTTTATTATCTGACGTCACGAAGCTCATTGATATATATAAACACTGGATAGGACAACGGCCTGTCAGTGGCGGAAAATTTGGCCGCCATCT
>NW_014577109.1:641138-659470 GCF_000485595.1 Priapulus caudatus | reverse complement strand
AGAAGTGATGTCTGGACTTGTTTAGGAGGTTTTCCAAATTCAGCTGTAGGCGATCTACTAGCAGACAATTAGGCATAGCGTTGGATTTCTTTTGAAGTAAGTTTGATGCTTCCATTGATTTTCAACATCCAGTAGTGAATGGAGGAGTCTCTTTTTCCTGGCGCTCTTCAGGCTTCTACAGTTGACAGCCATGATTTTTATTCACATTTGTCCTATTTGGTATAGTGGGGGTTTGGTAAGTTGTCGGGGGTGGAGTCATCAAGATCTTGGTCAAAGTAGCTATCACTAAACTGCATAAAACGTTGGTCATTCGGATTTGAGGTTATTCCCATTGGCCTGAATGAGTTAGTCAGATAAGGTGTGGTGCTAGCAGGAATGGCATATCTACACATATGTGCTGTGCTTTAGAAGTTCATACTCCCTAGGGCGCATGTCAATCACATTTTATGTGTTGCCAGAAATCACATTTGTTCACATGCAAGGGCTCGATGGGTTTTGGCTACCGGTTTACTGCATCCTTACATGGGTATTTGATAGGACAAGGGTTTGTCTCGATGTCGCCTGGATATTATTAGGCAGTAGGGGATAACTGCAGAAAACTTTTTGTCGTGTTTTATATGTCTCTGTGGAGTTTTTGTCATATTTGATACGTGTGGTCAGTAATGATGTCGTAGATGTCAACGTATTTGGTATACACGCCTATTTAACTACCACGCCTATTTAGCACGATGTTATATGCAGCATATATGGCAGATGTATATTGGCACTATAGGTTGTAGCAGTAGGTAGGCGTACAAGGGTGACGAACACCAAGCAGTAGACCAAGAGTGATGGAGAAATCCACTGGTTTGTTTCTGTCCCGACGTCTTCTACCCCTGCACTACTAGTTGCCATCCTACCTATTTGCCAGTCTGTCGCTTTCACAGCGCACGCTCTCGAACAGAGAATAGAGCATTATTTTTTACTACGCTTACTTGTCCGTTTCTTCAAAGACAAACTTCTTCACCAACGACAACCCCCTGTTCCCTAACAAGAATTCCTTTGCGGTAAGTGTTACCATTATGACTGTGGGTCTAGTTACTTTCATTTTTTATCCAATTCTTAGCATACATTGCAACTCTCGATTTGATTTTCTGATTCACAGCGATGAAAACAGTGAAAATTTGCTTTCACAGCTTTGCACAGTATTTATATACAGAATATGGGTTGTACGGTCTAGTTAATTTAGAATAAAATTGGGGATTTTTAAAATCAACAGCTTTGACATTTCGTTCATGATTTGCATGTGCCTGTCTTCACAGTTCACATATCTATACCATGAATGAATGTATATAAATTTGTGTAATACTAATTAACATTCTCCTGACTATAGCATAGGTCTATCTATAGATCCCTCAATATTGTTTCGTTATATATTTAAATTATGATTGTAAACGAGTATTACGTATATGAGTTCGAGCTGTGTAAAGAATACTTCCGCTCTCTTGTTTTTAGTGATAAATTGAGAATGCCACCTGTTGTGTACGACATCATTTAGCTGGTGTATGCGTACATGCATTTAACTTCGGAGATAGCCGAGTTTGTGCGTGACGTACACTGACGTCACGCGATCAGTCTGGTTCATGGAAACAGCCCACCGTGGGTATGTTTCCATGAACTAGACGACCAGACGCGATCGCGTACGTCAGTGTGACGTCAGACCACCACCGTCCGTCCCATAGAAATAATATAGATATCCATATTATTATAATATCTATATTATATATTAGTTATATATTCGTTATATTAGTTATTATATTAGTTATTATATTATGGTTATCTATATTATCTATATTATAAACCAAACACGAGAACTACAAATGGCGGAGCCGAAGCTGCCTTTTATTATCTGACGTCACCAAGCTCATACAGAGGTTACACTATATTGTGGAATGCTCTAGCGGGTGTTACTAAAATATGGACTCGCTGAACTCGGACAATAAATGTGGAGCTCAAACACTAAATACATAACACCACCACAGGCTACACATCCTTGGATTCTAAGGCTGACAGCCAACAGAATCTAGTATCCTTGCAGATATCAGGGAGTCTTTTTTGTAGAGCTTGAATTTCACAGCAGGAGGTAGAATACCTAGTATATTTGCACCTATGTATTTACCTATTTTTACAACAAACTAAACAATATGTATATAATTGCTGCTAAATTGCATATATGTTGTTACACACATGTGTGTATCGTGATGGAAATGCGTAAGTGAGAGGTTAACTCAAAGTGGTCAGGTTTTATTCAACATGCACTGATGGAGTCCAGGAAGCGATATTTTTTTCTGTCCCGTTAACGCGTCAGTGCTCCTATGCGTATTGGGAATGCTTGCGTCAGCAGCATCACAGGTCATGAGAAATGGCGGTGTCACTTAGTCACTTTGCACATCTTGCTCGGTTGGAGCGTAGCATCGCCGTGTGAATGAAGCATGGACAATCAAAAGATGTCAATCAAAATAACTTGGAGTAATAATATCCAAGATAATAGACACTCTTGATGATGAACTCTCTATTTAGTCTCCTTGTCTCATCCGCCTGGTCGAGCTGGCGTTATTTAGGCACTTATTAAAATTGTATTACGCCGGTTTTGTACACTACACAGTGACAAGGTCAAGTGACACTGTCAGTTGTTACCAAGACCTAATAATACCTTAATAAATTATTAATAAACAATAAGGTTTTATTAGATCTTGTTGTTACCTGTGTCGTGTCTGTGCTCGGCATGCAGTGAATTACATCACAGGGAACTATCATGTATGGTGTTATAGCTCTAGTACTATTGTAGTGGTCCTAGGGTAGCCGACTACAGTATGCCAGGCGTTAATACATAGTTAACGCGTGTTCTAGTTGTGTGGATCGGTGTTCGCTGACGGTGATGCCCGTAGCAAATAACAGTGTGACCAGTGGAATTACAAATAATTCCCCTGCATTCGTATATGCAGCGGATCCTATAACCACTAGACTAATATTAAAGAATTAACGCGTCGCTGTTTCGTCTTCCCCTCTCACGTCGTCCTTCTTCGCGAGACCTAGGTAGCCTCCATGGGTGTCGCCCTCGTAGTCGCTCCTGGCTCTACCTAACTGAAATCGGCTGAGCCCCATTTTACCTGTAGTCTTCTTTCCTTCCCGTTTTATTCCCCTCTCCTGTTGCTCTCCTAACCTGAAAACCTGTGGTCGATTCCCTTCGTTATCTCTTTTCCCGAGACCTAAAATGCTTTCTTCCTCTTTTCTCTTCTTCTGCTTCTTCTTCTTCTTCTTTCTTCTTCTTCATTCTACCCTAGCGCTGCAAACCAAGCTCATACAGAGGTTACACTATATTGTGGAATGCTCTAGCGGGTGTTACTAAAATATGGACTCGCTGAACTCGGACAATAAATGTGGAGCTCAAACACTAAATACATAACACCACCCACAGGCTACACATCCTTGGATTCTAAGGCTGACAGCCAACAGAAATCTAGTATCCTTGCAGATATCAGGGAGTCTTTTTTTGTAGAGCTTGAATTTCACAGCAGGAGGTAGAATACCTAGTATATTTGCACCTATGTTATTACCTATTTTTACAACAAACTAAACAATATGTATATAATTGCTGCTAAATTGCATATGTTGTTACACACATTGTGTATCGTGATGGAAATGCGTAAGTGAGAGGTTAACTCAAAGTGGTCAGGTTTTATTCAACATGCACTGATGGAGTCCAGGAAGCGATTATTTTTTCTGTACCGTTAACGCGTCAGTGCTCGCTATGCGTATTGGGAATGCTTGCGTCAGCAGCATCACAGGTCATGAGAAATGGCGGTGTCACTAGTCACTTTGCACATCTTGCTCAGGTTGGAGCGTAGCATCGCCGTGTGAATGAAGCATGGACAATCAAAGATGTCAATCAAAATAACTTGGAGTAATAATTACTCCAAGATAATAGACACTCTTGATGATGAACTCTATTATTTAGTCTCCTTGTCTCATCCGCCTGGTCGAGCTGGCGTTATTTAGGCACTTAATAAAATTGTATTACGCCGGTTTTGTACACTACAGTGACAAGCTCAAGTGACACTGTCAGTTGTTACCAAGACCTAATAATACCTTAATAAATTATTAATAAACAATAAGGTTTTATTAGATCTTGTTGTTACCTGTGTCGTGTCTGTGCTCGGCATGCAGTGAATTACATCACAGGGAACTATCATGTATGGTGTTATAGCTCTAGTACTATTGTAGTGGTCCTAGGGGTAGCCGACTACAGTATGCCAGGCGTTAATACATAGTTAACGCGTGTTCTAGTTGTGTGGATTCGGTGTTCGCTGACGGTGATGCCCGTAGCAAATAACAGGTGGTACCAGTGGAATTACAAATAATTCCCCTGCATTCGTATATGCAGCGGATCCTATAACCACTAGACTAATATTAAAGAATTAACGCGTCGCTGGTTTCGTCTTCCCCTCTCACGTTCGTCCTTTCTTCGCGTAGACCTAGGTAGCCTCCATGGGTGTTTCCTTCGTAGTCGCTCCTGGCTCTACCTAACTGAAATCGGCTGAGCCCCATTTTACCTGTAGTCTTCTTTCCTTCCCGTTTTATTCCCCTCTCCTGTTGCTCTACCTACCTGAAAACCTGTGCGTCGATTCCCTTCGTTATCTCTTTTCCCGAGACCTAAAATGCTTTCTTCCTCTTTTCTCTTCTTCTGCTTCTTCTTCTTCTTCTTCTTCTTCTTCCTACCTAGCCTGAAAAATAACGCTCTCTCTGCTCTATTCGGCGCGCCTTATATACCTAGCTGGCACCGCCCCCCCCCCTACGTGCCGTTGTTTAGCACGCGTTGTCAAAACACTACGCAGATTTCGTTAGCTGGTGCGATCGTTTCACCTGCTGATGCAACCCGTGGCTGATACGATTATTGCACCATCTGATGCAACTCGTTTCTAAGTAAATATTCCTTTCGTCGACAACTGAGACTATTCATTTTATTCAAATCTCCTCGTATATTACAGTAAAAACCCGCGTATAAGAACATAGATTTTTCCAAGTTAGCCTCAACATGTTCTTATATAAATGGTGCTTACTGAAAAATTAGGCTCAAAAGGTTCTTAAATAGGTTCTTAATTGTTTCTACTTTTAATATGTACTAGCTGAAACCCGCGCTACGCGCGGGCTTAGTGACTGTGATGCATGTGTTACCAGTACAGTAGTGTTATGTGTAAGGTGTTATATGGAGAGTTTAGTTGTTGCACATGTTTGTTTTTTTATGGTTGAGATGTCAATACAAATACATGTACAATCATGCTTACACGTAACACATTAACCATTTGTTTGGCAAGTACACAGTGAAATACAGACACACGCAGGAAATTTCATCTGCATGGAAAATTAAGAACCTACTTTAAAATCTTAGCCTAAAACAGGTTCTTATGTAAAAGGGTCTAAATGGGAAATTTTAGCCTAACATGTTCTTAAAATCTATGTTCTTATACGCGGGTTTTTACTGTATGCTGACTAATAGTACATAACCTCGTTCAGGCAACAGGCAACTGCACGCGGGCTATACTTACTAGAGCTAGTATGGTGTATGATAATAGTCGTATGATTTCTTACCAGGGTAATAATGATAGATCGAATACACAAAATTTCAATACAACGCATATAAAACTACACTACCCAAGTCCCTTTCACACATTCAGGACTATAACGAGACCAAATTAGGTCAAACCAAGAACCAGCACTAACCAACTGGTTTTCCAAATAGCCTTAATAGTTACAGTCTCAGAACACAAAAAATCTAGTTATGAACATCACAAAATACTCAAAACAATCTAGTTTGAAACAGGTAGTTCTGCTTTAGGTACTCACTTTAGCTCTACAAAGTCACTTATTACACAGTCTAACTCACTGGTTCACACTCAAGAATAAGACACAACTTGTCAATTGGTCTCAACATCTCACTATTGGCTGTTTTCACCCTAACTTGTCTCACAAGACCATTCCTATCCTTCAACACATCAATCACCCGACCCATAGGCCACGAGTTTCTTGGGAATCTTTCATCTACAACCAAGACAACATCGCTAACTTGAAGATTTCTCTTGAGATCGTTCCATTTTTTCTTTCGAGTATCAAAGAAAGGTATTCCTTAACCCAGCGGTGCCAAAACAAATCAGACAAGTACTGCACTTGGCGCCATCTACGTCTAGAATAGATGTCTTTCTGAATGAATACTTCAGGTGGTAAGACATGTTTACATTTCATCAAGAGAAGGTGATTTGGGGGCAACGCTTCTAAGTCATCTGGTTGGTCCGAGTTTCTCGAGATGGGCCTATCATTTAAGACAGCCTAGATTTCACAAAAGAGCGTTCTCAAACCTTTGTCATCTAATCTTTGCTCTTTCATGACAGTATTCATGATTCTACGTACCGGCCCCATCATTCTCTCATAGATTCCCCCATGGTGCGAGCCTGCTGGTGGATTTAAAATCTACTCGATATTTCTCTGTAACAAGTAAACATGAATCTGACCCTGATTCCACTCAGCCACGGCCTCCCTCAACGCGCGATTGCCCTCTACGAAGTTAGAGCCATTGTCGGAGCGCAAACGTTTCACTTGTCTCCGGCGAGCAATGAATCGACGCAGTGCACAAATGAAGGAACTTGTATCTAGGGAATCTGCGAATTCAATATGCACGGCCCGGATGGCAAGACACGTGAACATTACCCCGTAACGTTTTACTACAGATCTACCACGGGCAACTTCGAAAGGGCCATACAGATCGTTGACACACCTTGGTTTTTTGTTTTCTACAAGTCACGCACTGACGGAGCAATCTTTTTATGACCGATGGAGCTTGGACAATCCAAACCTTTTGTCGCAATCTACTGAGCATATGGTTTCCCCCACTGTGAAAGAGACTTCTGTATGTGGTCGAGAATCAACTTGGAGACATGACTAGATTGGGATAGAATGACCGGGTGCTTGGCTTCCTCGGTTAACTTTGAGCAGTCTAATCTGCCCCCAACACGCAACAAATCTCCGTCAAGAATTGGGTCCAGTTTACGGATTGGACTTGACCGCGACACTTGTGGGTCTTCCCCGTTTAGGACTTTAATCTCCTGGGCATAAAAGGTGCGCTGATCGTAGCTCAGGATGGCCGATTCTGCTCTCTGCATGTCATTCACAGTCAATGGGGACGTATCGACACCTACTGTTTGGTCACCTTCATTTATTCGTCCTCGGACACGTGCCAACAGTGTGGACTTCACCCTCAAGATCCACGCAACCGACCGCTTCAATGCTGTCCACGACGAGTATCGCTTCAATAACCTGTCAATGGCATCCACGTTTCCTGTAATCACCACTGCCCCAACAACCTTCTCTTTCTTCACCTCAGGGTCCAAATCCTCGCTGTCCTCCTTTGCTGGTACCGAGATGAGAACATCTGGCCACTCTGACTTTTCTTCCCACAGGAAACCAGGTCCTGTGAACCAACGTGGCAAACTCAATACCTCGCATGCCGACAGTCCTCTGCTGGCGTCGTCTGCAGGATTCAGCGTGGTATTGACATACATCCACTTGCTGGGAGTTGACCCGTCATGAATGACCGCGAGCCTATTAGCAACAAACGTTTTGTATCTTGACGTCTCATTGTGGATGTACCTCACCACCGTCTGACTGTCCGTCCAAAACTGTGATGGCACCAAGGGCAACTCGCTCAACTCCCTGGTCAGCATTCTGTCAGTTCAAACAGCCACTGTCGCTGCTGTCAACTCCAGTCTAGCTATCGTCGTTGCTTTTTTCAAAGGGGCTACGCAAGACTTCCCTAAGACGAGGGAACAATGGCACTGTTCATCTGCATTCTGAAGCAACAAATACGACGCGGTGCCGTATCCTGCCTCGCTCGCGTCAGAAATGATGAAGCTGCGCTGATGTAACGTTTCCAAACCTCCTTGGCTTGTAACATCTGTCAACCCCAAAGCTCTCTAACTCCCTCAAGTCATAAAGCCAGAAATCCCACTGGTTAAGAAGATCATCTGGAATGGTTGCATCCCAGCCCAACTGCAGCCTCGTTAACTCTTGCAACAGTCCCTTTGCACGTAACACGGATGGAGCCAAGAAACCAAGTGGATTATAAGCACTGCTAACCATGGACAGGATCCCACGACGTGTGGGCAGACGCTTCTGTACATCGACGTAAACGCAAAACCTATCGGACTCACCAACTTACACCCAGCACCCTTTCGATTGGCATTACTTCCTGGTCCAAATCCAAATCTACAATACTCTTCGCCCTCTTTTCCACTGGTATGGTGGCGACTACCTCTCTGTGGTTACTTATCCAGCTTCGCATGTTGAAGCCACCGTGGTCCAACACTGAATCGACATCCGTCCTTAAAACGATGGCACGTTGGGCGGCCCTCGCATTCTTCAACAGATCGTCGACATAGAAGGACTTGAGCACCGTGTTGATAACCTTTGAATTAAACTAACCCTTCACGTACATGGCAGTCCTTCTAAGCGCGAAATTAGCACAACTCGGAGACGATTTTGCGCCAAACAGGTGCACTACCATCTGGTATTCCAACACTTCGTTTGCAGGGTTCTCATCCTTCCACCTAAGGAACCGAAGAAAGTTACAATCCTCTGGAGGAACGCCTACTCTGTAAAACATGGTTTCTATGTCCCCTTGAATTGTAACATCATCGAGCCTAAACCTAAGTAATGTTCCAACAAGACTATTAGTCAAGTTAGGACCGGCCAACAACTCGTCATTCAAACAACACCCACTGTACCGCGCCGCACAATCAAACACGATGCGAAGTTTGTGTTTCCGCGGGTGTCGCACCCTATGATGGGGTATGTACCACACTACCTGAATTCTCTCAGGCCTGAAGAAGCTCTGCTGGGAACTTCTGGCATAGCCATTGTCCAACACCTTGTTCATGAAACCTTGATACTCCTCAGCTTAGGCTGCGTCCTTCTCAAAACGTCTCCCTAATCCAGACATCCGTTGCTCCGCTTGCTTCTTATTATTTGGCATCCGGACATCCTCACACTTGAACAGCAGGCCTATGACGTAGTGGCCATTCTCATGACGTATGGCCTCTTCGATCCTCTCCAGGAAAAGTTTGTCATCACGAGAGTACTCGTCTTGATCATCTATAATCCTTTCACTAAAGTCGAGATCTAACTGACGCTGTACCTGTGCTTACAAACTTGTCACGGCGTAATTACACGACGCATTTCGCGGCGACACGCTATCACTAGAAACATCCAAAGGCCCATTTATGACCCAACCCAGGATGGTTTGTACTGCAAAAGGCCCATTGCCATTACTTCACGATATCCCACGACTCCAAAGCCTTCACTATCTATGGCACCTGTAGAGAATGGAATGTCGCGCAAGTAAGGCCACCTATCTACTAGTACCTCAGGGTCAATAATATCAACCTTGGTCACAGGCAATTCAGGCTGTGTGAAAATGGGTGGCAACTTCACTGTTGCTTCCTCATTCAAACTACTGACCTCCAAACCAGTTATCTCAAACCCACTTATAACACAATGCTGAGACATGGTACGCAAATCAATCTGTGACCTTCTATTCTTTGCACCCAATTGTAACGTTGGTGGGGTCTAGTGTGTTGAGCTATTGTTGATGTATGTATGTGAAGCCAAAATACATAGATAAGAATAGAAGTCAGATGTTTACCATGACTAGAAGTGCTTTCGTTTATTGCTGGGATTGAGATGCCTCGGTCGTGCCTGCTAGATACCCTGTTGCTGAGCGGAGTTCTCCTCGATTTCGCCCGCGCTCCGGCTTTTATCCCAGCAGGCACTCCTGCGGCGCATGCGTGACGCATGCGTCGTACACGCTCGCGAAGGCGTTACACATGCTTCGCGCACGCGCCGTACATATTCGCAAGGGCGTCATACACGCCCTTCGCACGTGCTAAGCAGATTCGCGTAGGCGTTGAGCCGTCCTAGTGACCTTAATCGGTTTATAATTGTCTTGTTGACGCCGATGCTGCGCTCCCAAGTGATCCCTAGGGGATAGGGCGCATCGCATCTCGGCGCTCTAATCGGTTTTTAAGTACCTCTAATCTATTTCTAACGACTTCTAATGGACTTGTTGATGCCGATGCGGCTACTACTAATTACTGGTGGCATGTTCGCGTGCACGCCATCTTCGGTTTTCAAGTACCTGCGATCTATTTCCGAGTGATTTCCAATGGACTTGTTGATGCGACTACTGCTAATTGATCCCTAATGGGTAGGGCACACGCGAGTCGCATCGGCTACTGCTAATTGATCCCTAATGGGTAGGGCGCATTGGTGAGTCGCAGCGGCGAGTGATATCTAGATGCTAATTGCTCCCTAATGGGTAGGGCGCAATATCTAGATATCTAGCCGCTACACAATGACCTCATCTAATCTTCAGTAATGAAGGAAGAAGTACTTCCACTATCCAGGAAAGCAAAGGTTTCCACAACACGATTGGTTGACACACATTTTACCCTGACCGGCGCAATGGCCAACGCTTGCTGGGGGGAGTCTTCGGCCCTCATATAACCTGTACATATCCTTGTCTGATTGGGACCCGACTTGGGCCTTGCTGCGTCAGCGGCATGCATAATAGTAGGGTGTCCTTGTTGACACTTGCTGCATGTCAACCTACTTTGGCAAAACCTCTTCCTGTGGCCAGGCTTCAAACAGCCAAAACATAAGTTATGCAACCTCAACAACGCATACCTTTCAGAAAGTGACTCGATCAAAAACCTTGAATAGTTGACCAAATTGTGGTCAGTACCCATACAAAAGAGACAAGGAGTACACGACACCGGGTTGACGGGCGGGTTTGGAGTCTTACCTCTAACGGCAGGGGTAGGGCTGGGGCTGTTTACGTTGGTGGCCAAACTCCTATGAGTTGGCTGAGATGGGCTACTGCCATGTCTAGGTTGCTTGCTGGGGTATGGTGACCTACTAGCAGGCTGAAGGGCTGGACTCATAACCTCCTTTCCGTACACGGGGTTGTTTGCCTTCCTTGCCTCTTTTCTAACAAAGTCTACTAGTTGGCCAAATTTGACCATCTGGTTCCTGATTTTCTTCTCGTACACGATGCTCCTCCACCTGTCGTGCAGATGATATGGAAACTTCTTCACGATTTGCTTCATGTTCTCCCCGTATTCCAAGACGCCTACAGACTCGGTGTCTTCCACCGCATGCAAACATTCATGAAGAAATATTCCGAATTCGTCCAATAGCTTCGGTTTGTCGGCTTTCACGTTTGGCCAGCCCAGTGCACGGTTAACGTAAGACTGCGCGATTTTGCTTGGATTGCCATACCTGTCTTTGAACTTGCTCAGTGCGGCCCGGTAACCACGCTCGGCGTTGAGGTGCGAATATGCCTGTGTGCTGCTGTGTGCCTCACCCGTGGTGTACTGCAAAAGGTAGGTTAACATTTCATCGTCAGAATCATGTTGGCACTGATCCTGGCATTAAACTGCATGAGAAAGTTTGTGTAGCTCATGGGGTTCCCGTTGAATTTCGCGATGTCCATTGCTGGCTTTTTCAGTTCCTTAACAGCAAGGCTTAGGTCATGTAGGTCTGCCGTCGTGTCGATGACAGAGTCAGAGCAAAAGATCGCGTGCCCACTGGTATTCACAACAGGTGTCGACACCATGGACCAGGGAAGAAACGACTTCGCACAGGGTTCCAATGATACCGAGCCACCGCTCACAACGGCGGGCGAATCAGCAGAGTTACTGTCCACAACCGAGGACGGATCCCCAATCTTCGCCTCAGTCACTACGGAATCTGCAAACTTTACTTGCGGCTTGCTACTCGTGATAGCGTCCATTTCCGCCAGCGACCGATTGTCTCTTAGTTCACTATTTTCCAAGTTACAATTTTCAAGTTACAATTTAACTGTGCGTGAACTCGACATGGGCTTATCGACGTAAAACAATCTGATGATTGTGAAACCGTCAACAATAAATCGATAGACACACTGTATAAACATGGTTACTCTCAATGACTAACTAAACTAACTTTGATTTCCATACACTAAGGTACGCCCAATTGTGTGCCAATTGCACAAATGTGTGTAAAAACAAATACAAAGCAATAATGTTAATGCTGTCGTATGCAGCTTGCATAGAAGAATTAGTAATTCCTATTAAAAATGTATATTTTTAAATATTGATATGTACAAATCCATTGAGATATTCGGGGGGACAGAGAGATGTGGGTGGGCAGAGTATTGATTGAACCCCGCGTGTGACCCGTCAACAAAATTCGAAGCAATTGCACTGCTATTATATTGAATCGAAATTGAGTTCTTGTCTCGCAAAAAGATTCCCATGCTTGTCATAATTACACATGCAGCAACGAACCATGCATCACCGGAAAAGTTAGCAGAACATGAAAAAGTTCAACATTATTAGTCAACCGCCAATTTACTGCCCTGGTTGTATGTACTTTGTACTTATTCCCTTTGTACTGTGTGATTTTCCTAGAAACCTGTTTTGTGTAACAGCATGACTCAGGCTGTGGGGTGCAGGAGTTCTTCTCCGCTGCGGTAGAGGAAGTACGTCAGAAGACGACCAAGACTGGCTTTGCGAATAGGCATGCTCAGGGATGTAGGATGCCTTTGTAGGGTGGCCTGAATGAAGGCGACTTCCTCCCCTTTCCATGTGAGTTCTGCTTCGAGCAGTTGCCGTTGGCGGGACGCCGAATTGCTTGGATCTTTTCAGACGGCGCTTTACAGAAGCTTTTTTGGCTGCAACTCCCCTCCTCTGCATTGCTCTCACAGCACCAGCATACTTGCCAAAGGAGTGCATAGCTGACACAATGTGGGTGTCAGTCTTAATATTCTTATAATCGTCCACCATGGATCTCATTGCAGGTCTGAAGACTTCAGGATGTTGCTCCAACTTCAGAGCCATATCTTGGCCCATATCATGGAACTGTTGCATGAGGCCACCATCTGAAAATTAAAAAAAACACCAAGGTTTATAAATTGTGATTTAGTGATAACACCAATCATATTCTATTTTATCATGATAGTGATGAAATTTTTTACTGAAGAAGTCTTTTAACTGCTTTCTGCCTTTGTACACAATGTGTTTGTGGCCATAGTGCAGGGGAAAGTGCCCACATGTACCTCTTTGCATACTCTTGTTGGTAAGCCAAATAACAAAACATGCAACAAATGTAATAAAAGCACGCAACAAAGGCCGGCAAACATGCGACTAAAGCCAGCAAAACGTTGGTGGAAGTAATTTAACAAACTAGCACCATCGCTACTGGCAGACTGTTGTGTTGATCTGGTTGTTTGATCATCTTGGCTTCTGGGGATATCTGGATCTCCTGCATTCATGCAGTCATCTTCTCCTCGTGATGATGATGATGACGGACCCATCATCAGCCCAACAAGAAAGCCTGCTGGTATGTTGGACTTCCCTATTGTTTAAAAGTACATGCATACTGTTATATCGAACCTTTTACTTGAAAACTTTGAAGTTAGTTTTGAAGAATTAGTTTACCTGTGGCAATCTTGTAGAGCAGTAGCCTAGTCTTTTGGTCATTCACAGGCACGAAATTGGTGGATGACAAATTAAAGTGTTGGACCACTGCTGCCTGGTGTTTACATGGCCCTCCTGTCTTGCCGACATGGCATGAACATATCCCAATTGATATGTCCACATTGTAGGTGGTGCCTTCTGCCTGTTGACTCGCCACTTTGAAATGATTTGACGAAACCTGCAAATAATTATGTTTATAACATATATAAAAATAAACATATCAACATATCATTTTCTGATCATATCGATGTGAATTATGTAGAGAAAGTATAACAGTCTCCTTGCCTTTTACCTGTTGGACATTGTCTTTGGTGATGGTCTTATCTGGCAGCATGAACCTTGATGTAACCACATATCCCTAACGACCATTGGCTACGTCAATGAGGCGCTGGTGGTAATGGTTCTCCAGGAATGTGGAGACGAAATCTACCAACTGAGGCACACTATATGCCTTGGTCCGCTCGAGAACCTTGTCCTTTAGGACCCTCATGGCTTCCTCTTAGAAGTTGTTTGTCTGATTTCCATGGATTCGGAGGTCCTTTCGCTGGCATATAGCCCACATGCTCTTCCTCGTCATGTATGTGGTCAAGTACTTCTTGAATCTCCTGTTGCAAAGTAAACTACAAATGTATAAAAAAAACTCCGGCACCACCTTCGGTGAAGAAAATGTTTGTTATGAAACAAATCTCTAAACAAGCTAATAGTATATCTTGGTGTAATTTTATTCATATTTTTCTTTGAAACGTTCAAATCTGTCTTTAAGAGCATGCTACAATAGATGCACTATTCAACAAACTGGGCGGATTATTTCATCCAAGTTGCACTGTTACCAAGTGGGTTTCAAAGACTGGACAACATTACTCACTCAGCAATAGTTGGGTCTTGAAGACTGCTAGTACAACTGCTCCAGCTCCACTGTGGTCTCAGCATACACCAACTTCTTCAGGTGCTGTAGGTGGCTTGGCCGCTTCTCTTTTGGGACCTCGACGTGATGCAGCCATGATGCCGAGGTGCGCCGAGGATGGCGCGCCGAGGATTGACACTTTGTGTCTTCCAATCACAGCCTATGCCGCACCCGTGTTTTACAATTTTAAAGGTAGGACCCATTGCATCACCAAATCGCCGATCTCAAGAACTAGGGCATTCTACTAGGCTAGAACGGTTTCCTACGATAGAGTTTGCCACAAATACGAAAATAACACGCTGTTTAGCACACTGCGCCACGTACTTCTGTTGCATTTTCGCATCTCCGTAATCAGAATAAGCCCTGGTTTCTTCCTTGATGGACATGAATGGGGCGTCACCGACGTGACCAGTTCCTGTACCAACTGTCTTTCGCTTGCCTGTTTACTTTTCGTAAATAATTAAATTGCCAGCGATGCATTTTCGGTCACAGAGCGAACGTTTTTCGGCGAGGGTTTCAGTCGGCATGTCGGAGTGAACGAGTGCTGTGCTTATTGAACTTTCAGCAAATCAGAACACTGCACGACAGAGGTTGGATGACGTACTTCGTCAATCCCTCGCTCTATGATTTCATCTCCTTTTGTGAGTTTTTATTAGATTTGATTGGATTTCACTTTTAGACTTTTACTTTTTATAAAGATGCGCAAGCAAATGCTTTTGGTAAGGAGTAAAGGTGCGCGGTTATAGAAAATAAGTAGCAAGCAATTGCTGATTAGCAGTGTTACACTTCTTGATGTGAGGGCAACTAGATTTCGGGCTTCAGGCCTATGTAGCTTTTGTACTACGGATTTCTTATTTTTTATATGGGCCATTGTTCTGACAGCCTCAATGTTGAATATATACGTAGTCATAGGGTTATTGAATTGAATTTATTGGAATAATCACATACAAAACTGTATTAAAATGATTGAATAAGTTGAATTAACAGGTTAACGGATTCAGGGGAATGTATATGAGGGTCTATGCATCTTCTTTGTTTGTCTTTTCATTTTTATATATATATTTTTTTTAGTTACTTGACATCGTACAAGCGACTGAGCTATTGCCAGGGTCGTCGTCCGTTGTAGCGTGCGTCGTTCGATGTCATAAATTTGGCTACGGTCAACGATAATCAGGACAACGTTATGACCAGCATGTTTTGATAAATCTGGGTATAGTTGTTGCTGTATGCTCATTATTAAAGTCTTTTTGGGTGAGCAGGGCAGTTGAGCCTACGCTACTTATCTCCGAGACGGTATTTTTTTGGCAATTGGGATGTGTGCTGTCTAGTAGTTGCAGGTTCAGAGGAGACTTTGTGCGTTCTTTTTTGGGATGTTAAGTGGATATAAGGGCTAGGGGTCTTTGATCATTAAAAAAATAATTATGTGAAACTTAGGTTGGTTTGGCAATTTTGTAAGCTATTATATAGGACACTGCAGATAAACAGTCTTGTGGTGTCAACTCGTTCTGGTTTACAGAGTTTCTCATTGACAATATCTTTATGCGAAAATTTGTTATTTCTCTGCCTTCCTGCCAATGAAAACGTCCTATAATTAGGCAGTAAAGTTTTACAAATGTCGGAATGAAGATAACCTAATTTATGTGCTTGAAGTCTCTTTAAGAAACATCAAAGGGGTTATAGCGCCATCTACCGTCACAAATTGTGATATCATTGTTTTGGTTTATAAATTATTATTGGATGTAATATGGCAACGTGTTGTTACCGCCTAGAATCATACGAAGTAAAACACTTCATACGACGCAATTAGACTTGAACAAAAGTTAGATCGTTTCGGCAGGGAAAACCATTGGCAGTGGTCGGGGGGTAGTTATAGGTAGCTTACGTGGAATAAAGGCGCTATCCCTCTCAGAATCTTCACTATGTGCACATCGGGAGTCGCTTTTAGGCAGTGTGCTAGATAATGTGAAGTATAAAAACGTTAAATGGCGATCATTTAGGTGTAACGCCATCACTCCCCATATCTCAGACTTTCACATCTCAAACATTTGTTTTCACATAAAAAATTACACATATAATTATTCAGAGTATATAATGTGAGTTGTCCCATATATACTCTTCGTTTCTATAATGTACGTCAATGGTTGCTCAATTAAAACTGACTTCTTCTCACTCACTCATTTGTGTTTTTTTGTGTGGTGAGCTACAGTGTCATTGACACTTTTATTTCTCAGCCCATCACCTCTCCCTCGATCTATAAATGCTGATAGACAGCCTACAAACTTTAGATGCAATACCTTGAACAGAATTTTCAGTCCATCCGTCGGAATGGTACTCTTTACACGCCATGTTGAACACGAGATTTCTCGAAACCTCTGGCGCTACGTTTCAAATTCAACATGCGTGCGTTTACCAAGTCGTATAGTGGCTTCGAAACCAACTTCACCCTCGCTTTGTGAAGTATCCTCACAATGGCATAGATGGTAATCGTATCCATCAGGAAGAATATTCTGAAAGAGAAGGAAACACTCATGAGATTTGAAGAGTAGACTAATATACTTAGCAAATCATGTAAAAAAATTAACTGTTAACTGCAGTTTAAACAAATTTTCAAAAGTAACAAAGTTATCTAGCAGACTTATCAAAATCTATAATTTTGTTACAAATAAATGTGACCGATTGCTCTTGTAGAAGAAATCAGTCCCACGACCGATTTTGAGAATAAAATCATTTGGTAAGAAAGATTGACAATATCTTCAGAGCCGCCCGAAACTTAATTTGAAATCTAATGTAGATCTAAATATGGGCATAACTTAAGCCTTATTAAGGGGGCCATGCGATGCAGCCTATGCCCCCCCCCCCACTTGTACTCCTTTTCCTAAACCAATATCGCCAAGGTGAAAACAAATATGATTGCTGCCATCTACAGTATCGTTACTTTCGTACAATGCTTATAAGGTATAATGTAGCAATTGGCCCTCTCCCAGCACAAGAGGGCGACATTTGTACCGCAAAATGCAGTTGTATATACTACAATCTTTGTGCAGTGTGTGTGTGTTTACCTTTTGCTTGTCCAGAATGGTTTACTAGACCCTAGTCCCTTGTGCCTCCCCCCATTCAGCCACTGTTCTGCTAAAAAAAGTCATCCACAGAACTTAGGGGTCAAGACCCTAACCCTAAAACTAACCTTATGTGTTTGGAGGGAAAATATACCCTAATATTATAACCCCCATTTGCGTCCTCCCCCCCATCTCTTCAAATTCGTCAGAGACAGAGTTGAAGTTTGCCGACTTACTCGAATCCGTTCTGGTATTGGTGCATCTTCACAGCCACACGTCATTGGCATTGCTCTTGATCTTGTTGGTAGGAATGTAGGCTGCTACAAGATCAACTAACTGTTACTAGTGTTAGAAGGGATTAGCAAGTTACAACACTATGTTGTTACAACACTATGTTTCAAAAGATCGATGTGAAGAGCGGCGATTCGCCCATCTCTGTTGACCTGTGACGCAAGCATTCCTAATACGCATAGCGAGCGCGGACACATTAAAAAGGCGGGCTTATGTCGGGCTTGCGAGCCGACTCAACTGGAAGCAACTGGCGGCAATTCACTGTGACTGCAGTGCTTAGGTCGGTCGACTGCGACGCGACTGCCTGCGACTGGCCGCCACTAGTTGCTCGGAATAGACAAGTGGACAACTGGACGCAATTGTCGCTGCGGATCGCTTCCAGTTGCTCGAATCCAGTTGCTTCCAGTCGAGTCGGCTCGCAAGCCCCGACATAAGCCCGCCTTTAACGGCACGGAAAAAATAATCGTGCCAGGAACC
>NW_014577109.1:625933-639448 GCF_000485595.1 Priapulus caudatus | reverse complement strand
AGGTTGAGAGGAAACCCATTGATACAACCATACATGCATTGGGGAAAATAGAAAGATTACGTTCCACTGTCATTATTAGTGCAGCCCAGTTCGCACTTGCACAATGTGCTACAGTGGAGTCCAGCTCGATGGCACTTACAGTTGCCCCTACATGCAACCACACAGCCACAGTGGAGTAGAAGAGAGCATGCCTGGCTGACATCGGCCAAATCTGTCCAATATGGTACCCATTCTTTAGTTCTGGTGTTCCATTCCCATCCCCATTCACTGTGGTTCGTGATCTCGGAGTTTGTTGAGAGGGACTGCTTCCGGACGAATACGGCAGTGAGCTGAGCACGCTTAGCATGCTGGAACAAAGCATGCTGGGTCGGTGGGATTGAGTCCAGGGATTTGAGGCCATGGGTGAACATGACTTTCCTTGCTGCATTCACCGAGGCTGCACCACAGTTTTTACTGTACATCAGTACAGTCAATCGCTCAAGACGTTGCATGTGAAGTGAGTCAAGTGTTAGGCTGGTCGGGTCTTGGGTAATGGCATTTATTGTGTCGCTGACCTTGGGAAAGGCAACCCATGCATTCCATGCAGTTTTTTTCCCAATTCCAAACATTGCTGATACAACGTCGCACCCTATGCATGCATGGAAGAAGGGGAGAGCTTCATAACGTTGAGGTCCAAGCATTTGCGGGAGGTGTTGGATTGAAATATATTTGTATGCTTTTCCTGTTCAGAAATCCGATCCACAGCTCTGAGGCCTAGTTCATGGAAGTGGTTGATGGCCAGCACGATCACATCACTATCCACCGTCTTGCAGGATAGGCCCTCTAGTGTGACGCTGCTTGCCAGCTGCACGTAAGTCGGACATCATCCGCCTGTGTCAGCTTTTTCTTGCATGACAAGTAGACAGTCTGATAGTCAATTTTTTGTTACTAAGCACAAAGGTCAGCCTTATATTGTGAGGCAGGTGGTACGAGCGAATCAGTGTGTCCTCTGAGTTCCTGATGATGCAACTTGAAAGGAACTCGTCTTATATTTTGACCTATCTGTGAGGAATGTTCTGCTTCGCACTTTGGATACGGGTATTTTGGCTGAGATTCGTCTCAGCGCGCTGCCGTTTCACCCGGCTTGACACGAGTTTGTGACTTCAGCGACTAGGCTCATGCTATATGGTCGGTCCCATATGGCGTCCACTCTTTTTTCATCGCTTGCTGTCTGTCATCTGGCTTTGCAAGTATGGCAGCAATTGCATCTGTGTGTAGTCTCCAAACACTGGCACGCTGGGGTTTAACGATGTGTATTACTGCCGCCATGTCGAGAACAAGCACAGATGCCTCTTTGGCTGCTTGAGAGTGACCAGGAGCACAATTTCTTGACTAGTATTGTGAAAATGTTGACAACCGTTCAGCTCCCAGCAATCGGCTAAGATCAAAACTGTGCATAGCTAGAATTCTTTATGCGGTTGTGAAGAAGATGCCAACTTCAAGGGCTGTCAGCATTCTCTCTTTGAATGTGTCATAGTCTAGCAAGACAGGAATCCTTAAGGATATCGCGCAGGTGTTGGCGTACGGTATGAGCTTCGTACATCGCTTCTCCATCTCAGGGTGGCTGAACTCTAGACTTGGTGTGATGAAAGCCCAGAGGTGGGATTCATTCAAGCCTGTTACAAATGCAAGCATCTCACCGAGTCTATTGTCTTCTGTAAAGACAAATAATAACTTTAGAAGGATTTTTTATTTTTTATTTTTATTTTTAGAAAGATGGATTTATAGCAATACTCAAAATTCTTCAATAGAGAGGGAGCGAGAGAGAGAGAGGGGGGAGCGAGTAGATTACCTTGCAGATCTTGTAGTAAATCTCTCCAATACAGCTGAGTGCGTAATTCATCTTGGTAGCGGTTGCTTCTTTCCTCGCTGAAGCATACGGTGATGAGTGTGTCAACCTGTATGCAGTCCAGCTGCGTTTCTTGTGAGCTATGCACGAACAGACTCTTCATGGTGTCTGGGTTTGCTTTTACCTCATCGTATAGTCCAAGGCTAGCTAACCTTTCCTTGAATCTGAAACAACATAATAAGAGTCGCATGTGGCAGTTTGCATTTTGATCGGTTAATATGGATAATCATTTTTTTTCGTAGATGTCATACTGTTGTCGATAGCCAAACTATCAGTTCTGTATACTCTTCATTCATTATTTAAAGATAACCCGCTTAAACCTGCGCTCTAAGCCATTTATAGGTTTGGTGAGATAATTTCCAGATTTCCACTAGGAACAATAACCGAAATCGGATTTTTTTTCTCATGAATCGAACTCTGATATAATTCACGATATATTCCACTCTCGTCGTGCTGTCTGTCATCTGGCTTTGCAAGTATGCAGCAATTGCATCTGTGTGTAGTCTCTAAACACTGGCACGCTGGGGGTTTAACGATGTGATTACTGCCCGCCATGTCGAGAACAAGCACAGATGCCTCTTTGGCTGCTTGAGAGTGACCAGGAGCACAATTTCTTGACTAGTATTGTGAAAAATGTTGACAACCGTTCAGCTCCCAGCAATCGGCTAGATCAGAAAACTGTGGCATAGCTAGAATTCTCTTATGCGAGGGGCTTGTGAAAAGATGCAACTTCAAGGGCTGTCAGCATTCTCTCTTTTGAATGTGTCATAGTCTAGCAAGACAGGAATCCTTAAGGATATCGCGCAGGTGTTGGCGTACGGTATGCCTTCGTACATCGCTTCTCCATCTCCAGGGTGGCTGAACTCTAGACTTGGTTGTGGATGAAAGCCCAGAGGTGGGATTGCATTCAAGCCTGTTACAAATGCAAGCATCTCACCGAGTCTATTGTCTTCTGTAAAGACAAATAATAACTTTAGAAGGATTTTTATTTTTATTTTTTTATTTTTAGAAAGATGGTTTTATAGCAATACTCAAAATTCTTCAAGAGAGAGGGAGCGAGAGAGAGAGGGGGGAGCGAGTAGATTACCTTGCAGATCTTGTAGTAAATCTCTCCAATACAGCTGAGTGCGTAATTCATCTTGTAGCGGTTGCTTCTTTCCTCGTGAAGCATACGGTGATAATGTTGTCAACCTGTATGCAGTCCAGCTGCGTTTCTTCTGAGCTATGCACGAACAGACTCTTCATGGTGTCTGGGTTTGCTTTTACCTCATCGTATAGTCCAAGGCTAGCTAACCTTTCCTTGAATCTGAAACAACATAATAAGAGTCGCATGTGGCAGTTTGCATTTTGATCGGTTAATATGTATAATCTTTTTTTTTTGTAGATGTCATACTGTTGTTGATAGCCAAACTATCAGTTCTGTATACTCTTCATTCATTATTTAAAGATAACCCGCTTAAACCTGCGCTCTAAGCCATTTATAGGTTTGGTGAGATAATTTCCAGATTTCACTAGGAACAATAACGCGAATCGCGATTTTTTTCTCATGAATCGAACTCTGATATAATTCACGATATATTCCACTCTCGTCGTGCTGTCTGTCATCTGGCTTTGCAAGTATGGCAGCAATTGCATCTGTGTGTAGTCTCTAAACACTGGCACGCTGGGGTTTAACGATGTGTATTACTGCCGCCATGTCGAGAACAAGCACAGATGCCTCTTTGGCTGCTTGAGAGTGACCAGGAGCCACAATTCTTGACTAGTATTGTTAGAAAATGTGACAACCGTTCAGCTCCCAGCAATCGGCTAAGATTCAAAACTGTGCATAGCTAGAATTCTTTAGTCGCGTTTTTTGAAGAAGATGCCAACTTCAAGGGCTGTCAGATTTCTCTCTTTGAATGTGTCATAGTCTAGCAAGACAGGAATCCTTAGCGATATCGCGCAGGTGTGGCGTACGGTATGCCTTCGTACATCGCTTCTCCATCTCCAGGTGGGCTGAACTCCTAGACTTGGTTGTGGATGAAAGCCAGAGGTGGATTGCATTCAAGCCTGTTACAAATGCAAGCATCTCACCGAGTCTATTGTCTTCTGTAAAGACAAATAATAACTTTAGAAGGATTTTTATTTTTATTTTTTTATTTTTAGAAAGATGGTTTTATAGCAATACTCAAAATTCTTCAAGAGAGAGGAGCGAGAGAGAGAGGGGGGACGAGTAGATTACCTTGCGCAGATCTCTGTAGTAAATCTCTCCAATACAGCTGAGTGCGGTAATTCATTGGTAGCGGTTGCTTCTTTCCTCGCCCTGAAGCATACGGTGATGATGTGTTCAACCTGTATGCAGTCCAGCTGCGTTTTTCTGAGCTCATGCACGAACAGACTCTTCATGGTGTCTGGGTTTGCTTTTTACCTCATCGTATTGTCAGGCTAGCTAACCTTTCCTTGAATCTGAAAAACATAATAAGAGTCGCATGTGCGCAGTTGCATTTGATCGGTTAATATGATAATCTTTTTTTTGTAGATGTATCACTGTTGTTGATAGGCCAAACTATCAGTTCTGTATACTCTTCATTCATTACTTAAAGATAACCGCCTTAAACTGCGCTCTACGCCATTTATAGGTTGGTGAGATAATTTTCCAGATTCTCACTAGGAACAATAACCGAAATCGCGATTTTTTTTTCATGAATCGAACTCTGATATAATAACAGATATATTTCCACTTCCGTCGTGCTGTCTGTCATCATGCTGGCAAGGTATGGCAGCCAATAGCCATCTGTGTGTAGTCTCTAAACACTGGCAACGCTAGGCTTCAACTTCTTTTACTGCGCGCCATGTCGAGAAACAAGCACAGATGCCTTCTTTGGCTCTGCTTGCAGAGTGACCAGGGCATAATCCTTGACTAGATATATGAAAATCGGTTGACAACCGTTCAGCTCCCAGGCACATCGGCTAAGTATCAAAACTGCTGCATCGCTAGAACTCTTTTTATGCGGTTTGCTGACAGAAGATGACCAGACTTCAAGGGCTGTCAGCATTCTCTCTTTTGAATGGGTCACTAGCTCTAGCAAAGACAGGATCCTTAACGGATATCGCGCAGCGTGTTGGCGTACGGTATGCCTTCGTACATCGTTTCTCCATCTCCAGGGTGGCTGAACTCGTAGATTCGGTGTTGGCATGAAGAGCCGACGGTGGCGATGCGATGTCAAGGCTGTTACAAATGCAAGATCTCACGCGAGTCTATTGTCTTCTGGTAAAGACAAATATAACCTAGAAGGATTTTTATTTTATTTTTATTTTAGAGATGGTTTTAATAGTCAATACTCAAATTCTTCAAGAGAGGAGCGGCAGAGGAGGAGAGGGGGAGCGAGTTAGATATTGATAACACAACACAAAAAAAAAAAAATCAAATAAAAAAAACAAATCATTTGTAGTAAATCTCTCACATACAAGCTGACAGGTGCGTATTCATCTGGTAGCGTTCGCTTCTTTCCTCACTGAAGCATACGGTGATGAGTGTGTCAACCTGTATGCAGTCCAGCTGCGTTTCTTCTGAGCTATGCACGAACAGACTCTTCATGGTGTCTGGGTTTGCTTTTACCTCATATCATATAGTCAAGGCTAGCTAACCTTTCCTTGAATCTGAAACAACATAATAAGAGTCGCATGTGGCAGTTTGCATTTTGATCGGTTAATATGGATAATCATTTTTTTTGTAGATGTCATACTGTTGTTGATAGCCAAACTATCAGTTCTGTATACATCTTACTTCATTATTTTAAAGTAACCCGCTTAAACCTCGCGCTCTAAGCCATTTATAGGTTTGGTGAGATAATTTCCAGATTTCCACTAGGAACAATAACCGAAATCAAATTTTTTTTTTCATGAATTGAACTCGGATAGAATTCACGAAGTTGTCTCAAGAAAACGACTTTCTGCGCTGTGATGATCTGGTAATTCCTTCCAAGATCCTAACCCTAACCCAACTGGTTGCGATTTGTGTCGGAGTATTAATACAAACCAGATCAACGTTCGGTAATGTACTTACTGCTCTGTTATGTTCTTCTTTCTCTCAACGACTATGTGGAAACGTATGAGCTGCCACCTACTCATCCTTTTCGGCATACTGGATTAGAGGTATACCCCCAATATAATCCAAAATGTCCTCTACTTTTTGCGACAGCTTCAACGAAAGTCTGCTCTGTGGCATCTGCTATCTGAAGAATTGTATTATCGCGTAACGTTACAGAGTTTCATTAGTAATCGTCAAAGCCTGCAGTACAAACAGATTTCTGTCCTGAGGATAATTTTAACGTCAAAATACGATGAGATGTTAGTGAATCATTACCAATGTTATATATAACAATGAGCTACACTAAACATTCATGCCAGCTAATCGCGTATCCAAGGTAGTACTCATAAAACGAAATATATAATACCTGCTGCACATGTGTTCTCAGATCGGGATCTGCGATATCAGCTGGCTTCACATGCGGGGTTCCCGACAGCATTGAATACGTGACTTCTGACAAAAATTGTAGAGCTGGACCGCCATGAACCAGGATATATGCAATCATTCCTGCAGCAATGCGTATTCTTTCTTTTGTGTGGTTATAACGCGGTGTTAATAAGCGGCGCCGACGGAGCAGGTGGTTGCCGTTCATCGGCTTGTCGCCCGCCTTGTTTGTTGTTGGAGGGGTCCTGACAATGTTTAAGTGGTTATCATAATACGTGGCACAGTGTCATAGCCTGGACAGTATATAACAATGACTGCCTGGTTAGTGCCTTAGCGGCGCAGGACAAATTGTAGAACGCGGTCACGTATAAGCCGCGGAATAAACAGAGTTACAAATCGGCCGCTTTAAACGGCGTCTGACAAATACATGCGTTTAGATGAAGCGCGTCTTACTTATAGTGCGCTTTACGAACAAGGTAATACGATTATCTCTACCAATTAACAAGACTAGTGCTAGCGGTGCACACGCTGCACGTCGTCGGGCCGTAAAACTATCCTTATGCCGGTATTGGTTAAATAATGGGCGTGTATTTCGCACCTTGGCTCAATCGGCTACTTTGTGCGAGTGGCAACAAATCATCTGCATCCCAGCTATCAGTGCTTGGCGTGCTAGCCACACTGGCTGCATGCGTGTCGTCGTGGGGAGGCGACGAAATGGGCCCTGTGTCAACCAGCGTCGCGTGACGCATTGGTCGTCGGGATGGGCCATCTCGACCCGTGAGCACGGTTCTAGGCTCGTCCCATGCCGAGAATGGGTATGCGAGTCGAAGATTACTCACGTGTACATCGCGAGTACGTGTCTGGCCTTGCGCCTTAATGCGAAGTTGCAGTGGAGAGATTTTCTCGACCACGGTATAGTAAGGCTGCCATTGTGACGCGAATTTCCGCGTCTGATTAGCCGTCAACGTGGGATTAAAAAAATAGACTGGGTCTCCTATGTCAACAGACTGGACCTTTGCGCGTCTGTCATAAAGTCGTTTGTTACGCGCACGTGCCACTTTAGTGTTACGCTGCATCGCAACGAATGCTCGGTGCAAGCGTTCAGTAGCGTGAGTTACTGGATCATCAGCGTATGACAATCGTCGGGGCCGCAGTAGCGTGTCAAGTGGTAGCACTGCGTCTCTACCATACGTCAGGAAGAAGGGGTGAATTGTGATGATTCATTGACGGCTGTACGATATGCGAATAAGACCGAGTTGATCTTTGTATCCCAATCTGTATGATCCCGATTAATGTAGCACGCGAGGGTGATAATGGGAGACTTTAATGTGAGTGATTCCAAGCGATGTGGTCAGTCGTGTCATGAGCTCGTTAATGAATTCGTCTCTATTATCGGTTAAGATGGATCGAGGGCATCAGTGATGAGAAATGAAGTCGTCGACAATGATGCGTGCTACGGTAGCAGTGCTTTTATCGGACATTGGGAATGCTTCAGGCCATGAGGTGTAAAGGTCCAAAAATTCGAGCATGTAACGATTATTTGAGTTTGTGCAGGGGTGTGGACCCGTAACATCGATGGCGACCACATCTCCTGAGTGTCTGGGTGTCGGAGCATGGTGTAGGGGGGCACGAACTCATTTTAGTTTTCGACAATTACACACGACGCATGACTTGATGTAGTGGTAAGCGTTGGTGAACATGCGGGTCCAGAAATATCGCTGGGAGAGTTTACTATAGATTTTGTTGAAACCCAGGTGTCCACCATACGCATGATCGTGGAACAAGGGGAGCATCGCAGGTACGAGAATATGGGTGATTACCAATTGGGGCGCAGTGTGAGCATCCTGCGCGCGAGTCGGCACATGAAAAAGCAAGTAGTCGACCAAGAGATAGCTTTCAACTAGCTTAGCCTCGCATATGGAAGTTTCATCAGGGTTGGAAAGTGTGGATATGATCTTGCCAAGAAGCGGATCAGCCTGCTGCAGTGCAGCGAGCTCGGTGTCAGTAGCGGGGATGGTGGGAGGGGGTGTCGTGGTAGGGTGTGGTAGTGTGTCAGGGTGAGGAGGGTTGTGATGGAGCATAATGGGGCCTACCCGGCGTGAGGGTTGTGAGGCCTCACCGGTAGGCGAAGGCGGTACCACTTGGTGAATGGGTTGTGAGGCCATACCGCTGAGCAACGATGAGGTGGTGGGCATGATTGATGAGTCATGGGGTGACATGGGTGTAGACGACTTGGGAAGCAAACGAGAAAGCGCATCCGCTTGGACGTTTGACTTACCCGACGTGTATTCTAGCCGGCATGAGGGGAAGCCAGAGACGTACAGGGCCCACCGCTGGAGTTTGGCATTGTGCAGTGCCTTCGCTTCCAGCAAATACTGAAGTGGTTTATGATTGCTATGTATGACGAAATATGTATAAGTATGACAAAATCGGCACCAACGAGGAGGTGCCGAAACTTCTGTAATGCGTGGACCAACGCAAAACATTCATGTTCTATCGTAGGCCAGCGTTGTTCTGTCTCAGTCAGCTGTCTGCTGAGATAAAACACTGGGTGCTCTTGCTCTCGCTCATCTATCTGCGTGAGAACTGCGCCGACGGCGTAGCCGGATAAAGCGGAACGGTCGACTTCCATCAGGCAATGCCAAAATGGGAGCCTCTGTGAGACACTTTCGAAGAGACTGAAACGCAGGCTGTGCCTCATCTGACCACACAAAGGGTTTGTCTTTGTGGGTGAGTAGGGTTAATGGGCGGGCAATATCGGCATAGCCCTTAATAAACTTACGATAGTAGTTGGCAAATCCTAAAAACTGCCGAACAGCTGTGGGCGTGTTTGGGCAGCCCAATTTTGGACCGCAGAGATCTTCTCTGGGTCGGGTCAGACGCAGCCTGGGGTTATTACGTGACCCAGGTAGTTGTGGACTTACGCAAAAACATACACTTGCTGGGACGCATCTTGAGGTTAGCCACGTCGAATCTGGCAAAAACTTCCGCCAAGTCGGACATGTGGGTTTCAAAGTCCGGGGAATAAATACAGACATCGTCAATGTAGGCGAGCGCACATTTGTGATGGAGCCCTTGCAGGACGTAATCGAGGATACGCTGAAAGTGGGCGGGTGCGTTCTTGGGTCCATAGGGCATTCGTAAATTGTCGTAGCTTTCAGAGGGCGTTACAAAGCAAGTCTTTGGAGCGTCCTTCTTCGCTAACGGGATTTGATGGTAACCACTCTTGAGGTCGAGGGTATTAAATATTGTAGCTTTTCCTATTGTTTGTAGCACATCTTCAATGAAGGGCAGAGGGTAAGTGTCCCCTACAGTAACTGAGTTTAATCGTTGATAATCAACACACATTTGATACTCGCCAGTTTTTTTCTTAGCCAAAAGTACGCCGGATGACCAAGGTGACATGGAGGGGCGAATTATTCCGTTCTCCATCAGTTTGTCAACCTGTTGCTGAACAATGACTTGTTGCTCTGGGGACATACGGTAGGGCCTTGTTTTGAACGGTTTGGCATCTGCGGTATGAATCTGAAATTCGCAGAGGTGCGTACACCCTAGTTGAGCGTCCGTATGCGCAAATGAGCTGTCATGATGGCATAAAAATTTCAGATGCGTTGCTCGATGGCGAGAATCCTGAACGTGGTCCACGAGTGAATTATAATCAAAGGGCGGGGTTGCACCATCGTGTGCTGATACACTGACCTCTTTAGGCGCGGACGTAATAACCTGTATGTGGCTTCAACTATAGCTACAACGGCATTATGAGGTAACGAGGTTTTCTAGCCAGCAAAGAATTTTGTGCTGCTCTGTGACTTCGACTAGAGACGGCAATAAGATTAGGTGGGAATTACCAGAGCATATACATCACCGAGCACGGTCACTTGGCCTTTTTCCATTTTGGATTAGAGATGCTAGCGCCACGTAGTAGCCGTAAGCTGTCGTTGGATTGATAGCATGGCATCTATGTTAAACCATGGGAAAGTTTCTTATTGTTTGTCATTTGATTTGTTAAATAATCGCGAGCCGCAACTGAAATTTGTTTCATCGGGAGGTGATCTAATTAAAAGGAAAGTCGTATTTTGTTATGGGCAGACTAATGACTATAAGTAAGTATTAAACAAGCGTAAATGGAGCTTTACAAATTTGTTTACATACCGGGCGGTGGTCAGTAGCCGTTCTGTAGAATCTGTGATCTTACAGCAATACAGTCTTGTCAGGTTATTTACATTACTAATAGTAATAGTAATACTATCATAGTGACGGGAAGTTGTACTTGTAGTTGTAGTGTACGGCCTAGCTAAGGTAAGTGTACTGACTACTGGGACCAATAAAATGAAGTTTACATAAACGACAATAAATGTAATAATTAACCTACTAATTTTGCTCATGTATGATCATGTAATACAGAAATGAATAAACCCTGAATGTTGTAATTATATTTATATACATGTTATTTGTTAGTTTGTACAGAAAGAGCAGTCTACAACCACTGAACCAGTGATTCGAAGTTTACATAAACGACAACAAATGTAATAATTAACCTACTAATTAACAATTAATAGTGTTGCCATGTAATCGCGTCGCTGCGTAATCGCGTAGCCGCGTAACCACGTCGCCGTGTAGCTACGTAGCCGCGTAATTGCGTCGCCACGTAGCCGCGTAATCGCGTAGCCACGTAATCGCGTCGCCACGTAGCCGCGTAATCTAAATCTTCTAAATTGTCTGGCTATCATGAAATGACACCCATCTGCTAGTTATTCGTGCAATACTGCCTGAGCCTTCCTATTGCGCTTGGCTTTCTCTTGTAGAAGTTTTCGTGTTTCAAACTTGAAATAATAATGTAGACGGCATCTCGGTTATAGGTGAACCAACTGCTTTACGATAAAAGTGTGTTCAGAACAAACTTTTACAGTGTCAAAGGCAACACGACTACACACCTGCTGCTCTAGGTTTTGCAGCCAGCTTGTGCTAGCAAGGAGACCAACAATCCTCTGTTCAAATATGTTCTCAACTTGCTTTAAAATACAGGTCAGCTGTGGTGATGGTGCATTCAGGGCACCAAATGCACCCTTCCTGTGGCTGTATGCCTTGAGATGTAGGTACATCTGCTCATCTTCTACGATGTTCGAGTGTGTATTTAACAGACTATTCGTGCACTCGTTACATGTGAAACCCCCATCGTGAATTTTTTTGACTAGATATCCACCTATATATGTTAGAACATGACTTCTGCAGATGTTTCAAAGTCAGCTGCTCCAACAATGTCAAAGCCTGTTTTAGCACTGTCTACCTCAACACGAGCTCGCTTAGATGGCGACTCCTGCTCAGTGTTTCTCGTTCGTTTTTTCTGAGCTTCTTTTGATAGTTGGGACAGACTGCTGGTCATTATATCATTGTCGTATGTACAGTTGGCAGATGGAATTGGTGCCAGGATCATGGTTGAACAGACACTTCTGTACGCGAATCGAAAATCTTTTGCTGATGAATTAAACCTATGTCTGCCTTTTGAGCGGATCTGTGAGAAGAGGTTCTCAATACAGTCTTGGTTCAGCCTACCAGTAAGTATGAACTTCAAGGGACCATTAATTACAATGTCGGCATGCATGGCAACGAACGCATTAATGTTCTGTATCAGGCCATCAAAACATGGTGGCCTGAACTCCTTTCCCTTCATAACGTGCCATTTCTCAGCCTCAGCTTTCAGTGTTTCTATGGTCTTCATCTGCTTGTCATTGTCTGATGTTAATATCTTCCCAAATGACCTCACGTTCAGTTTATCAAAGGCATCGTTCACTTGTTTCAGAAACTCTGCTGTCATTGTTGCTTCACATCTGATTTTTCCGAGTGAAGCTAGAATCTTCATCCCGGCATATACAGCGTGTGAGCACACCTGACCTGCGAGAATTTAAATTTCAATCTTATTTTCTGAGGATCTTGCTATTCAGTCATAAAGGTGAGCATAGTCTTATGTTCTATGAATCGGTCAAGATTTTTCTAAATGTGTCATTTGGGTCTCCACAATTATCTGTTCCATTTTTAAGTTGTGGTTCTATGATAATTATGTCATCTTGTCGATGTGATCTAGGGTTCGTTTTCATAACTTAATATATATTGCAGATATACATTAACTTTTTATAAACTTATTCTGTCGTTTATTGAGAATTATTCACATTTCTATTCTTAGAAGGCCCTAGGGTGTTTGCTTTTGCTGAAGTATGCTCTCCTTAAAACATTATTTTGAAAATTCTCTACATTATTTCGCTTCTTAGTGAATTGGGCCAAGGTTTTGCTATATTTAGTAGTGACGGCACTACGTGCATGTCGTAAAGTATAACTGACCGTAGCTTACATCGCATAGTTTCCGAAAGTATCTTGTTTGAAGGTAGCCATAGATATGTGACTTCACTCACCATAACATGACTTTATAGTGTTCGTGTTTTATCATTTCTTTAGTATGCCGTCTTTTACTCACATAAAATCTCGCAAAGTGTATTAAATAAGTTCACGCTACATCCTTTTTATCATTTGGGTATCTCAACGAAGAATTCTGTATTCCTTGCTGCTATGTCTCAAATTTATTTCCAATAATGTGTACTCTTCATATTATTGATAATTTTTTGGGGCCGCAGCCTGAGTAACGCTTGGCCATTTATTATCATAGTCTCGCAATTCCCAATGCCAGGATACAACCATATATACAAAAGAGGCGTGATTTCATTAGAGTGATTCCCATACCCAGCATACTACTCCTTGGTACATAATTATGTGATTTGGTCTAGACGTGACACAACATAATATGACGGCGCGAGCAGCGGTCGCCTTGACGCATGCTATTTATCTATTCTCGAATGTTTCTGATCGAAATCCTAAGACAGTGGGGTTTTAAGCTGCTATTAGGTGGCTTTTTTCATTCAATTTTTATTTTTGTATATATGTTCCCCACAAGGTCACTTTTAATCATTTAAAGAGAGACAGGTCGAACTTCAGGTCCTTTTAGACCATAGTTTATCAAAAGAATTGTTAAGTTGATCTCCAAAGAACAAGAGTATTTTTGTGCTGGCTGAGATCTCTAACTTTTATCGTATTATTGTTAACAGACAAATAGATGTCGTGGTGGCTAAACCTTTCCGTCCGCGCCATCACTGGTCTTGTGCATCTCTTTGATTCTTTATGTTTT
>NW_014577109.1:619844-623419 GCF_000485595.1 Priapulus caudatus | reverse complement strand
CTTCATTTAGTTATTCGAGACGCTTGGAGATGAGTGTTGCTCCGTAGCGACGCGCCTGGGCTTCGGGCCCTGCGCGCGCTTCCCTTTGAAAACTGGCTATTAATGTATAAGGAATACTACAGTATGAATGTTATTGTTTACACGAGTGTTCCATTTTGATAGGTCTAAATAATAAAGCGCATATGAACTATTTTTCAGTGTGATGGGGCAAAAATATATGCTTTGTTCGACCCACCCACTCTTTGAAAAACATACAAAACACTCTGAAGAAAAACGATGTGGTTTTCGGTGACAACGAGGTTCTTGAAATTATAAAGTGATTTAAATAATTTCTCATTTTGACTAACATTTATATTTACAATTTGTAGTTGCACCGTTGTTCAATTGTGTAATGGTACTACGTGTTGAGGAATGATTTATTTGTTATAGAAATTAAGCATGGAATAATGTTACCAGTTACAGCATGTTCTAATTTTTATAGTAAATTAATAATATTTTACTAATACAGTTATATTGTAATATTTAAGTTACATTGTTGTTTTGCGTTATCAAGCTCAATAATAATCTACGATGGTATGTAATTAATAGTATATATACATATATATGTGTATATATATATATATATATATATATATACACATACATTATTAAAAGTACTTAACGATAATTATGTCAACTATAATTTCTAGCAATATCCGACTGTCTGATTACATATAAATTTATTTGGCTAATTAAAACAATATTTCGATCTCAATATTAACTGTACTTATAGGTAGCCTCCTGGGGAGATGTCAGAACATTTTACCATGCTGACAGCAGTTTACCTGTCAAGCTTGCACCGAAACTAACTGCTAAGCACATTTACCTCCCGCCCTTTTCGCCCATGAAGGTAAGAAATGACATATGTACCTCATTATTAAATGTGCTTTCAAATAGCGTAATTTGTTATTTGTTTTTCAATTGAAAGAATGGAAAAAATATGTGAAGGAGACTATTTTAAAAACAGTAATTATGAGAGATACAATGAGGTCTGGTGAGAAAACAAAAATGAAAATGATAAATATCGAAAGCTATGTATTAAAGCCATATATGACAAAACTGTCATTTGATGATGCATGCCTTGTGTTTAGGTGTAAGACGCATGATTAACTTAAAAAGTTATTTTAAAAATAACTACAGTAACGATATATGTGATTTGTGTGACGAAAAGAAAAAAGAAAATTTGGAACATTTATACTCGTGTAAGATATATAGAGGGTATAATAAAGGGGAACGGGTAGAATATTGGAAAAGTGATGACCCAAAAATACTAAAACCAGCACTATAATATGTTAGAAAGGCATTATCAATTAGAGAAAGTAAATTAATTAATGCTAACTTGTAGACAGAATTTCCTTATCTACAGGATTTCCCCGCACATTCCAAGAGAATCTGTGCCTTGTGAAATACAAGAGAGGGACCCCAAGATACAAGATACAAGCAAGGAGCTAAATATAACTATATTTAGCTCCTGTTATATTTAGCTCCTTGGTGGCAAGCATGGTAAACATTAAAAACAAGAGAACAAATGCCATACGACATTTGTAATGTATTGTTTTGTTTTATTAGCGGTAGATAATTAATGATTTTGACGTGTTTTTCAAGAAAAACATTTTATTCATTATTATAAAATATAATATCACTATAATTGTAATTCGTAGTGTAAATGTGTTATTTTCAACTTAATATTAAAGTTACGAGAGGGACTCTGGGCTCTCGTAATGTTAAGCGGATATTTGCGTGGATTTTTTGTTCTCGTAACATTACGATGTTTCTGTCAACGGTTTACGAGTGGAAGTTAATGGTAAGACTAATGTTGCGACTAATTTTGTTTCTGACAACGGCCCCCTGGTTTCTAAGCTAGTTGTCATAACCCTAGCAAATGCAGATATAATGAATAATCGTAGGTAAAATAAATTTGTGATTGACAAACAAACTATCACTGACTTTTAGTAATTATTGTTATATTATTTCTTATTTTAAGACTGGGTTATATCGACGTAACTTTGTAAATGACAAATGGAAATTAAGTAAAAAAAAACCTGCCATGTAAATAGATTAATTTGCAAGATAACATTTACTCACTCACTCACTCGCACTCTAAGACTTTCACCGATCTATCTTGATCTCTATCTCTATCTATCTATCTATCTATCTATCTATCTATCTATCTATCTCTTTATTTAACATTGACAAGTCAAGGATGAAAATTAACAGTGGCAGAGGAAATAGTGATGATGTTGTCAGCATGGGGAAACGTATTCATTGACATGATGGTGCTGAGGACTTTGACACACAGACGCCAGCAAGCTTTCTCGTTTTTTCGACGTCTCTCTGACTCGACTGTTTCTGCATGGCCGCGATTAAATGCTGGTATTAAAAGGGAGGCATTTCCCCACTTATAAGAAACCCCCCGTTAGCTAACACTAAGCTAAAGTCACGATACTCAATAAGATCCGAAAATCATAATCTCTGTGTGATTACATTGTCAGATGTTCGACCAGCACATACACGTGACATAAAAATCACCGACCCAGTTGGTGATATACCCACAAGGATTTTGATAGTGTTATTGTGCTTGTAATTTGACCATGTCTAGGCACGGCCGAGACTATACGCACGGCGGCCGTGTTTATATATATATATATATATGTATATACACGCACACATATATGTATATACTATTAATTACATACCATCGTAGATTATTATTGAGCTTGATAACGCAAAACAAAAATGTAACTGAAATATTAAAATATAACTGTATTAGTAAAATAGTATTAATTTACTATAAAAATTAGAACATGCTGTAACTGGTAACATTATTACATGTTTAATTGCTATAACAAATAAATCATTCCTCAACGCGTAGTATCATTACACAATTGCACAACGGTGCAACAACAAATTGTAAATATAAATGTTAGTCAAAATGAGAAATTATTTAAATCAACTTTATAATTTCAAGAACCTCGTTGTCACCGAAAACCACATCGTTTTTCTTCAGAGTGTTTTGTATGTTTTTCAAAAGATGGGGTGGGTCGAACAAAGCATATATTTTTGCCCCATCACACTGAAAAATAGTTCATATGCGCCTTTATTATTTAGACCTATCAAAATGGAACACTCGTGTAAACAATAACATTCATACTGTAGTATTCCTTATACATTAATAGCCAGTTTTCAAATGTGTCTTAATAGATTGTACTTTATTAACGAGAGAAAATAGTAGCATCAAATTGGACATGTATACCTCAAAGTATGGATTTTCCATTGTTACTCCCAAACTCCTATAAAGGGAACGGTTGGTGGAGGCCTGGTCACAGACAATGGCAACAGGCTGCAGATTCACTTCATGCGGCTTCTGCACAACATTTATCAACAGACTTTTGAGCTCGTTTGCCCCTGCAGCATTCCTTGCAAAGTAGAACCCTAGCACCTGCTTCCAGTTAACTGCCAAGCCTCTCACCATGAAAACCAGTGCTTCATTGCATGGTTCGTTTTTCTTTTCGGGCAGTTCCACTAATCCGTCCACA
>NW_014577109.1:610239-618287 GCF_000485595.1 Priapulus caudatus | reverse complement strand
GTTTTTCTTCTCACGTTGTTTCTTCAACAATTTTTTGTGGGCTTTTTTCAAGTTTCAACAGTTCACCTTTTGTTTCAGCAAGCTCTTGAACAAATTCTTTACCATGTAGTTTGGATTTCAGTTTCTGAATTTGCGTATCTTTCTGTTGTAGGCTATGTTGCTTTCTCTTTATTGACTGGTTGATAACTCGTTTTGGTGTTTTCATCTGTGTCTTGAGTTCATTGATCTTCATTTGGTATTTTTGTGGTTTTTTCTTCAGTCTTTCATTTCTTGGGGTAAGAACATTCTTTCTGCTTCTTGTCGATACACCAGAGGTTGATGGATTATGCTTTGGAATGTCGGCTGCTGATGTTGGCGTATTTGAATCAGGCAGATCGGGACTGCTGGCTGTAGGCTCTGGAAATTTCTCATGAGGAATTGGCTCTTTCCATCCAGATGTCGAGGGCTTAGGATTAGGAGCAGAAGAGGGGGCCTCTGAGTCTGTACCAAAAGCAGCTAATGGAGCAATGTCATTGGATGAAATTATTCTATGATTTTCCTTGAGTTTAAAAGATTCATCACAGATTCTTGTGAACACATCAAATTCCTTTGGATTGCTAAGTTTTTTAAACTTCAGCAAAGTCTTGGAAACGAGGACCTGCACACTGGATTTAAGAGCAGGAGATAAATAGCCTTCTCCATGAGACAAAGAAAAATGGGAGCTCTGCTGTCGCCCAGTTTCAGTCTGGCTTTTATCATTCGAAAGAAACAAGTTCAGCACATGTCCGTTTTTCAGGTCACTCTGGGATGCTGGTAGGTCAGGGAAATTCAACTCAAGATGACTTTTGGCTACGCCAGGCGGGCAGTGAGATTCACACTCAGCTTGCTTCCCTTCTTTGGACGCATCTGAATGTAATGATAAAAAGAAATAATCGAAATTTAAAGAAATGAAAAAAAAAATAAAAAATGTTATCGCAAAATCGACTTGATTGAACTGAAGTGCAGAACTATATCACATATACCACACGGCGGCCGTGCGTATAGCCATATTGAGTAGGGCCATACGGCCGCCGTGCGTATAGCCATATTGAATCTTATCCACACGGCCGCCGTGCGTATAGCCATTGAGTCCGCCACACGGCCGCCGTGCGTATAGCCATATTGAATCTTATCCACACGGCCGCCGTGCGTATAGTCATATTGAATCTTATCCACACGGCCGCCGTGCGTATAGTCACTTCCTCTAGGGCCCGACCAGTTAGGTTGCCAGTGCGCTCAATAAACACCTCGGCACAATCAATGCATGATTACACTAGCATCTGAATAACGTGACCCCCTAAACAATTTTGGTAATGTTCACTGAACATCTTGCTTGTCAGACCAATGGATCAAAAATGCTAACTTGCTGGCCAAAATTTCCAAGTCGGTAAACTGCCGTAAAAAGTCGGTAGCGTGCGGAACGAATGCTGGTAACAAGTCACTTGCCTAATAGTAATATAACATAAAACACGGTGGTGGCTCTCGGCCACCAAGTTTTCCCTTCGCTTGGTATTGCTCTCATCTATAGACTATACTATTACTAGATTGTGTTTCACTGGATATTTTGATTTACTAGGTATTTTATGAAATGAAACACCTTTCTCCATTCGATGTCGATCACTACATCCTATTACAACGCAGTAACTGACCATTTTTTACAAATACAACATGCACAACAAACACCGGCGAACGCTTTTGCCAACCAGCAGCGCTTTGTTAACACACGTGACCTGGACGTGACGTCACGCTGAACGCTCCTATAGAGACGCATGTTCTAAGTCGCCTGCAAACTTCCGGTAAAATTAGTTTCATACCTTCTCTCATATACACTACGGTAGGCGCAGAACGGGGTTGCTATTTATCGAACCCAGACCAGCCAGTCGCAAGTGCCTGTGACTACAGCGTAAATACGAGCATAAAACGAAAACCGATAAAACCCAAGGAGGCAATGCTTATGACGTGATTTGGAAAAATAGGTTATATTATAAGAGTTTTCTTCTCTCTTAATGATAACAGGTGATACTAGTCTATATTTGCTGCCACACAGTCCTTTCCAAATACCTTGCCTTGTGTTGTTCACTCATGCTGTCTCAAAGTTGAGCAAACGGAGGAAGCGATAGAAACAAGAGCGTGAAGGTGACAATAGAGCTCATTCAATGTCTTGCCCCATTCTCGGTTCACAACTCGAACTGCCGCATGGTTTGATGCACACCTGTCTGACATCGTATTTGTGATGTTGTCGATCATATTTTTTCTTGTCTCTTGTAATTCTGCGTTCTAGTTAAAATAGCAATACGTTTCACTGAGATTGTCAATAGTTTGACAAATGTGTTGTGCATAGTCTTCTGCTGTACCGCCAGCCAACTCATCTACTGCAGCAGACACACATGTTGACTTTGTTGTAAAATGTATACTGTTAACGTGAATTTCCTCTTGTGTGGTTGCGTCAAATTCCACGGTCACATCATTCGTGGCAAGAAGAGTTTCTGCCGCCTGTAAAACAGCAATGGCTCCTAGTTCTCTCGCCATAAATTCAA
The DNA here is from genome assembly GCF_000485595.1 of Priapulus caudatus. Taxonomy (NCBI): domain Eukaryota; kingdom Metazoa; phylum Priapulida; class Priapulimorpha; order Priapulimorphida; family Priapulidae; genus Priapulus; species Priapulus caudatus. Next base: position 615,732 of record NW_014577109.1, on the reverse strand, counting down.
CGGTGATCCTTTGTGGAACTTGGTCAAGATCTTGTCCACTTCGTTTATATATTTGGCTGATCATGACTGGTATACTGGCAGTTGACGTGTTACTGACAATGCAGTCAAATACATGCATTCGGGTAATTGTGGAGTAAGTCTTGTAGTCCACTTTTGCCTTCAGATGTCTAGCAGCAGACTCCAGATTTGCCACCGTCTCCTGCAGGAGAAGGTTATCAAATTCACTTCGCCTGACATCTTCCTCTCTGTCCTTCAGTTGCTCTTGCAGTTTCCTGTATTTGAGAATTGGAATAGTCTTGTTTTTCTTCTCACGTTGTTTCTTCAACAATTTTTTGTGGGCTTTTTTCAAGTTTCAACAGTTCACCTTTTGTTTCAGCAAGCTCTTGAACAAATATAAATTAAAACCAAAATGAATCACAATTTGTGACAGTAGATGGCGCTAATAACCCGCCTTGTAGCGATGGCGGTTGCGAATAAATACGGTTACTGCTGCGTTCCCGACCTGTTTTGTACAACTTTACTCTCATATAGACGTTTTATCGGCAGGTGGAGAGAAATACCAATTTTGCATTAAAGATATTGTCAATGACAATCTGTAAAACGAACCAGACGAGTGGACACCAACAGACGTTGTTATCTGCGTTTTTGCCATAAATTGCATAAACCTATCTAATTTGCATCCCATTTTTTTTTTAATATCAAACCCCTAGCCCTATCATTCACATACCAAAAATGACAACATCCGTTGAACCTGAACGAATTTAATGGCAAATTCCCATTTTTGCGCTCAAAATTCCTGCTCGAAAAGTAGGTCGACTGCGCAGCCCCCAAAATAGGACCGTTCCATATGGGAGAAGCGAGTAACAAACTATACCCAATTTCAAACATCGTGGGTAAAACAGTTCCGAGGTTATCATTGACCGAAGCGAAATGTTGACGAGACGACGACGGGACGACGGTCGTCGACGGCGACGAACCCATGGCAAATAGCTCAGCTTGACCGATGTCAAGGTGAGCTAAAAATTGCACATAGTGAGCTTACTCCGCTGTATCTATAGTAAATATTAGTACTGGAAAACTAATCTAAAAAATGCTTATCAGTATCAAACTTAAATTCGAAAAATGTAAATAACATAAGTATACAAGCTACAGGTGCGTGCATGTGACTGTTGCCGCGCCCTTAGCAGACACGTGGACAGCCTCTGTTATAAGGTCGTGCTATATTTTCTTGTCATTCATGAAAAGCCGAGCTTCCCAGTGGATTTCAGTCAGCCGACTAGGTTTATTCACATCATATTGATAATAAGCCTAGGGACACACTATGATCTGTAACGCTGCTCGCAGCGTTATATTCTTGCTCACGATTTTAGAACGCGCGTACGATTTCCGCGACAGCCTGCACACACGACTGTCGCGTGTCCAACCACTTCAACGGGTTTCCTATGCTTTCGTTGCTACATCTTGATTTGGCTGCTAAAACAATCGCGTCGAACGCGATGTTCATTGTTGGGCCAGCTGGTGTTATTTGTATGCAAACGATGAAAAACCCGCCCGGAGCGCGAAAATCAACAGTGTAATGCGAGCGCATCAGCCGGCGTATGGGATCGCCGCAGCGAAACTACGCTGCCGTGCGACTGAACCACGCGCGGACCCGGCACCAAATTTATCGATCGCAAGCGTGCCCAGCGTAGAAATCGTACAGTGTGCCCAGGCTTGAGTGATGCCAACGGCATATATTTTTGACAAAATATAGCAAACAAATTAAACTAGAATTCATACCGTTTTGCTTACACATTTTAGGAATGTAAGACAATAAGTGCGCAGCGACCGTCTTGAAAAGTGACAGTGTGCCCTGCGCCAACGCAACTATCGAGGACAGAGGGCCTCCCCTAATAAAGAGGGAAGGGTTCTGATTGGTCCTATGGTGTTTTCCCCACCTTACGTCACTAAGCTATGGGCATATTGAGCGACCTCGGTCGAGCATCCTTTAAAAAAAAATCAAAATGCTGCACGTTTGATGATCGTACGCTAGCAAAAAAAAGGGGGCGGGGTCATCCCCTAAAAGTATGTGCATCATATCTTTTAACCATTTAACTTGTTTTGGTAAAATTTCTATAGAAATCTGAAAAAATGAAGAGAGTTGTAATTGTTCGTCCCGCAAAATGTTGACTCTTTGGCTGTCCTCAATTGTCGAATACTTTGCAATCCTCCGCTGCCTACCGCTGTCGCTTGCGACGCTGCGATAGGTTAGCGGAGTCCCCTAAATACAAAGAGTTGCGCCAACTCAGGAATTTGAAACTCCATGTTTTTCCAAACAGGATCCACACCTGCCCGATTAAGTACAGCGCTGTATGGATACGCTGTAAATGGCGCTGTAGTAATTAATTAGACTAATCGCTGCCTTCACTAAACTCAAAATTTCTACAGAGATTATAGCTAAGAACATGTGTCTATGTGTATCAGATTTCTAGAAGTGTAACTCAAATCGTTCGCGCCATATGAAGCTTAATTGTACACTTTCTTAGTTGTAAACACAGCAGCTAGTCATTTTGAAGAACTAATGACAACTTGTAATTCACAAGAGTAAATGCTGTTCCACTCTCCACTCGCTCGCTTGTAACATGTGTTTGCAGTTCTATGAAAATCTAGATACACATAAGATACATGTCTTAGCTATCAATCTCTGTAAATTTTGCAGTTTTTGAACGCACGATTAGTCTAATTAAATCACTACGACATTGTTTACAGCGTATCCATAGCAGCGCCTGTACTTAAGCGCAGCCGGCGTAGAGATCAATTTGGAAATAACTGCCGTCAGCCGGATCACGTGACCGATTTTTTTCCGACTCGTCATGGCCGGCAATCTCTGTATACAGGGGACCCTAGCGAATAGTGTAACAGCGCAACAATACAGCGTAACATATACAGGAACAGTCGCTGTTATTGCTACGGCCTCTTGCATCTGCACACTTCTCGCGTTACACACTCCATCTGTTATTCACATCGAGGACACAAAGGACACAATGAGTGAGTGAGAAAAGTCGTTTTAATTGAGCAACATCGACCGTACATTATAGAAATCGCAGAGTATATATGGACGAACTTCCATTATATCCTCTGAAATTATATGGTAATTTTTTTGTGAAAATAAATGTTTGAGATGTGAAAGTCTGAGATGTGCGAGTAGATGGCGTCTACCGACCTAAAGGTGATTGCCATATTACGTTTTTATAATATTCAGATTAAGCACCTGCCTTAACAAGCGGAGCTCCCATGTGCTAAACGTGTCAATTGAGAGGATACGCTATCCACGTAGCTGCTATATACCACGTCGACGAATGTGTTTCCCTGCCCATACACAAGCTTAAACTGGACATATTAGTAAAAGAAAGTTAATCTGTTCATGAAGCCTGTTACTTCGTATGAGTTTTCTCTAGGCGGTAAGCACACGGTCTGCCATCTGTATACGCAAAATAATTTATACACCAAAAATGAATGCACAATTTTGACGCGTAGATGGCGCTAATACCGCTTTGATGTTTCTGTAGCGATGACGGTTCGAATAAAATAAGGTTATGCTGCGTTCCGACTGGTGTTTGTAAAATTTTACTCTGAATATAGACCGTTTTATCGCAGGCGTGGAGAGGAAAATTTGCATTAAAAGATATTGTGCAATGACAGTCTTGCTCAAACGAACCAAAGAGTGAACACGCACAGACTATTATCTGCGTGTCACATAATATGCCGATATAACTTACCAAAAACCTACCTAATTGCAATTTACTTTTTAATAAACAACCCCTGTAATTAACGTTTTGAGTCGGCTTGCCGGCCCTATACTCCTATACTGTTGACCCTGCAATGTTAATTACTTTGAACTTTTTTCATGGAAATTGTGTTCTATATAGTTTAGGAGAGCTGATTTAGCTTGGTTGCTACCTGTGCAACGTCTGACATTTCTTGGAATTCAAGATGGCCGCCGCCGTCGATCTTGATTTGGTCAATTTACAATTTGTGATCTCGATGCCCTAGAGTGTCATGCAATACCTTTTTTAGGGTTTTCGAGGGCAGGGAGTCCATTTCTGAAGTTATTTTTAGATATGGGGTCAATGTCAAGGTCAAAATGACGGGTGAAACGCGTCAAAATAAGACACTTTAATGTAAATTCCACTGTTCCCATAGATATTTATATGATAGGCTGACAAGACTCATGCCTTAACATTACAAGACCAAATGGATGCAACCACCCACACCAGGTCATGGAGTTCACCCAGCATCCTGCGGCATCCCGAGACACGAAACATTGGTGTGATGCAGCTCACGACCCCGCGAGTTAAGAAACACGAGGCATTGCTCTCAGCAACTCATAGCCAATCAGGCTATAACAGCGCAGCTACTAACACAGTACTTTCAAGCTGAATCCACTCTGATTCCAAATGAAAGCTCTGTCCCGCAGAAAGAGTCACAGCTTCACTCCGCTGCAGTGAGTTCAGTCAGCAGCGAGACGCATGCCGGCTGTCGCAATCCATGCGAGTGACAAGCCCTGTCGATGGGCGGCTTCAATGCTCAGCAAACCGACTATGGCGGCTCTGCCCATCCCAGCCCAAGAACACTGGTGGTGTGCACAGTCGATGATCGTATTCCTACCACCTGCTCACCCAGACACCGTCTGACTACGCTCCTGTACTCGAGAGGACCTCTCAACCCTTTCGGGATGCATACACCCAACCTCTCTGTTGATGCTCCAACATATATCAGACTGCATGCCTAGTCCAATGAAAGACGCCTCATCGCTGGACCAATGCCTATACTTCCCCGGACAGATGCACACTCCTCATATTTTCCTGGCTGTATAGGGACCTGATGAAGGCATCTGCGTGGAGTTCTCATAGCGCAGCATGTGTGGCAAGACAGCATTCATCACCGGGAAGACTGAAACAAAAGGCTCTAGCGGCGCATACCGTCCATCATCGCCGTGTTGCTCATTGAGTTCTACTCAAAGGTCCCAAGACCTACCAATAACCAAAAGAGCTGAGTACTACCTGGAACAAGCCAGAAAACCCCCAACTGGCGGGCCTCCTGGTTGACTGCTCCCATCAAGCTGCGACACTGCTGACCCAGTTTCCGCGTGGAGACGGCGGAGGTGACTTTCCTCCTCAGTGCCAGCACTGTCTCTAAGCCATGCGCCGTCATTCCTCGCAGGCAGTTTTCCCCACAATTATGCCGCTACCATGACTGTATGCCGACATATGAGGCACCTTCCCACAGCCCGGGAGGACCTACTGGCAGGCGCACATGTCGTCGCATTCCTGACTGCGGAACCGCAGTTCCAGCGATCATTCGGCGAACCAGACATAATCAATGCGAGTAAGGTGCTGGAGTATGAATGGCATATCGACGACCCGCCGAGCAAGTGCTGTGTGGGTCAACAGTTTCCGTGTGTGTGCCCACCTCGACATCGCCATGGAAGATATGTACAGTGAAGCGGGATGA